>NC_133300.1:3880536-3953529 GCF_005239225.2 Populus alba | reverse complement strand
GGGAGTTTAGTGTTTTGCTTACGTTCATTACTATTTAATTATCTTCTTGGATTTTGATTCTCAAGGAACAACATCTATACAGATGACGACGAAGAGGACGACCATCACCACTATCGCTATTAATTAATAATAATTATTATGGTTTTAATTATTAGTAGTAATTCAATAGTAAAAATTTATGATTAAGAGATTTGTTCTTTCTGTAATTTCAAGTTTAAATCTTTTAATTATTAATATAATAGTCAGAGATTTATATAATTATTAACTTTAATTGTTTATAAGATTAGTCTTAAACTGCCTCAAACACAAACATTAACAAAAAAAAATTATAGTGATTATGATGGCAGATGAGAAAACTAATGAGCCAACAGGGGGCATGTTCTAATAATTTATAAAGGAAAAGTAGAGTTTTGGTAGGAGGATGTTACATGCTTCCATTAATTCATCGATTTCAATTTTATCATGTAGATTTAGCTTGTTTTCTTCGTCTTGATGATCATACATGTCATGTATTGATAATGTACCGAGATCAAAACTTGACTGTAATGATGCCTGCAAAGTATCTATTCTTGTGATTTTTGTAATGTAATTGCTATTAATTGGTTATGAGTTTTCAACAACAAGAAGAAAAAACTTATCCATTCAAGCTATTTAAAAAAAAAATTACATAATTAATATATTTAAGACTCGTGTAGAAAATGCATCAATGAGGGCAAAAACTTGGATCTTCCGATTATTCTCTACCTTTAAAAATTTTATATTAAGATATCTATTCGAGATTATGATAACATGATGAAAAACAAACCGAAATAAAAAACATCTCGGAAAGGAGATATGGGATCCTAGGAGATAGGCATCCCATTGTATTGTCTAAGACTCATCAAGCCTCCCGCTTGAATCAAAAGAAAAACAAGCGATTAAAGGTTATAATAACAGTGCACAATGAGGTAACTGGAAGAAGAAGATGGTCTTGTTATCTTATTTCAAGAGAAAAAAAAGCCACCACAAAGCCCTACCAGCTGATTCTATCTTGACAAGCATCAGATTTCCACAGCTCTTGCAGCATTTCTAGGCCTTCCCACTGAAAAAGAAGAAAAGGACTTTAACGTGCAAAGAGTAGCTACACAAAGCATCGCCGAAAGCTGTTCAGTTATTTATCATCTGCAAATGCAGAAAGCTCTCTGGACAATATCAAAAAGTTTTATGATAAAGCAACCAGTTTCTTTTTCTGAATTTGTTTTTATCTGCAGAAACTAAACGATAGAGCAGATCAATTTGGAGATAGTGCTACTAAAAGTAAACTGTAATTTGCTTCAACATCGACAATGACCTGGGAGAGACTGACCGACGATGGACTACCTAAAGCACCTAAAACAGGAGTGCAAAGCAGGTAACATCAGTGTCAGATCAATGAAACCCTAGTATTTGTGTTTGCAATCTTCTCCATGCAGCTCTCATTATTCTGTATCTTTTAGAAATCTTGTAGCAACTACGCATTTAAGTTTAAACAAGAGGACGAACACCACTTACAAACACAAGGAGATTTAACCACATCAACCTTATTCTAAAGAAATTGATGGAACCATGACACCACGGTGTTCATGAGAAAATGAAGTGACATTCATGCTAGACCAGGAGACATATGGGGCTAATAGATTGACAATAGAAGAACTTCAAATATCAACAGTGCTAAAGCAATAAATCCAAACTGCACGACCATTCAGATAATTAGAGAGAAGTAACAAAGTGAGGGGAAAACATCAATTGTCCTTAGCCGGTGTATGTTGCATGCTTTTGAGAATCCTTAAAAATGTTAACATCAACTGTCCCCAAGATAATTACATACACTAAATGTTAATGGAGGGAGGGGTTGACAAGGATGGTTCATTTAACAGTTGTAATATGCACAAGCACTTGCCGACTGCGATCAGCCCTTGATCTGCTACTGCCTTGAGATAATATTGATGCAATCTTGGTGCCATCATCAATCAAAATTTTCAAAAATTCTTCCAGGTTGCCTGAATAACCTGTACCGTGACATGTCACACTCTATATAGGTTGCTTCTCGACCTTAATATAAATACATCTGTCACATAAACAAAGAACATGTGAGTACGAGGCAGGACATGTTACCGAGTGATAGCTACTTAAGGAATGATTGCAAACCTATGATATCTTTCCCATACGATACATCAAGATGTGCATAGATACCACCAAACCAATGCTAGTGCCATAACGATTATTGCCCCTGACCAGCCAAGCTCAGAAATAATTTCTATTCAAGTTTTAAATCAAGCAGAGATTGAACATCAATAAAGATCAATGATCTCTAAAGTCCCAGTCAGTATCATGAGATGGAACTGAGCACTGCTATTAAGATATCATTTCTTTGAAAACTTTGTATTCAAGTTGCTATCATGATGACAATTTTACAGATCAAGGACACCACTAGGAATGCCCCCTCACACAAACTATGCTCCAATCCCTTTAAGTGACCATCTTCCATGAGTAGTTCAAGAAATCCTATAAACTGAAATGACACAAAAGGAAAGCGAGGGTAGGGCTAAGGCATTACTATGAGACAGTATATAGTTCAAGGATGCCAGTCGAAATGCCCCCTCAAGCAAACTAATGCTTCCATTTCTTTGAGTGAAATGAACTGAAATGAACAAAAACAATGGGTGAGTTGAAACTTGGGCATTGATAACAGGGTCAGGTTCTGTGTCAGCAAAAAGCCAACAGAATTTGCATTGTTACAGGACGCGTTTTTTAGGACAAAATTTACAATCCAATAATAGGTTTTAGCACTAACAGAAACAGTTATATGCATGCTTTCCTAAAACTACCATTAGCACCAGTAAACCAGCTGCGAGAGAGTTGGGAATGGAGGGCCGTGCCACAAAATCTAGATGGTGGAACTGCCTACCTTACTGTTTGTCAATGAGTGGAGGGACTTATAGCAACTGATTTCTGTGAATCTCTTCTTTTAATTTTCAGCTCAAATAATATAATCCGATGGAAAATGCTTTTCAATAATATATGGGCACTTTTGAGCAGTCAATTTAAGAACACTGAAAGTCAATTGTTAATTCCACTCTCTTGTACAAACCATGCAAATCTCACAATAAGCTACTCTGATAGCTGATTGGATTCACCAATCTGTCGATTTCATGAGGAATCCATCGTTATATGCACTCAGATTAGGAGTACTCAGCAGCGTACCAAGATATTGTACAGAGAACAGTATAGAATAGAATAGGGTCTTAATGGGATTTAGGTGCCCTTATACATTGCCTTTGGTGCTCTCTCTCTTATTCTTCTCTTTTGGATGTCTTCTCCAGATTTTTGGAATTTGTTCTTTTATCCACAAGAAAAAGGAGGCCTCAATTAGGATAACTTTCATGTTTTTCTTGAAAATTTAGCATGTTTTAAGCCTAAGCCAACCCTTATTCATCTGTACATGTTTTTCTGTTTCCTAGCACGTTATCCATCAATGCAAGTATACATGAAGTTACAAGGATCACTACAATAGCATAAATATACCTTCGTTCCATCCTTAGATCAACATGGTGCTCCATAACCATCAACTACCCTTATCCCAAAGACAGCCCCGTGTTGTGGAACAGCATGAATGTTTTGCCAGCAAGAAGCAGCTATTAAGCGATTTATAACATCCATTCCAAGCCTATTTTTTGATAGAATTTAGTAAGATAAAAGTCATGATAATATATTAGATAGTCACCAAGCATGCAATGGTAAGGCCAACAAAAGAAAAGTCCATGTGTTCTTTTTGGTCATGAGAAACTCAATTCCTTAACAATGGACCATAGCCCTGCACAACCATGTGACTTGCAAGACACATCCATTTTCTTATAATAAGTGACGCATTTAGCAAGAGTTTTATGGGTGTTTGGTTGTTGGAAAAAGTTTGAACCTTTGACCTTATAATTTGCAGAAAGAGTTTTCAAATGCATATCAAAGAGGTTTCGTCTTCATTTCCTCAAGAGAAACCTAGCTATAGCACTAAGATTACCACTATAATATTGAACCATAGTACTGCAAATGGAATTGGAAAGTGAATATCTATGTAACAGTGGTCGTTGAGTGTGAGTGGGCGATGTTTGTGTCACTGACAAATCTAGAAATGAATGACAAGTCTTGCAAAGCGGTTAGTTGTAAGATAACTTCCATACAGAATAATGAAGTAAGAAATCTAGTTCAAGGACTGAAATCCTAAAAGGTACTCACCACTTCCACCAAGAACGCCCCAAGCGGTTAGTGGACTGAAATCTATCACTGCTCCTTTCAGCATGCTTCGCCAAGGCACTGCCTTTGATCTCAAGCCAATAAATAAAAAACCTTAGAATCATGAGCCACAATATATTTACAAAATCAAGCTTGAAACAATTCTACAATTGGCATGCATAAACCTGCTCAAACATATAATGAACTGAGAAGACAGCTGCTTCCTTGACAGTTTAACAAAAAGGAAAAAAACGTTAGGAAATGTACCCACAAAGAATGCTGAAAATCAACCTTGGTTGCCACTACTTGAGGGGTTTAAAGGCAACATGAATATTAAGTCCAGCAAGCAAGAAATTGTTCCCTTTGTACAAAATAATTCTCTCACGGATGACTAAATTGGAACAAGATAAATAGATTAACATATCAGATATTAAGAAAAAGCAAGGTAGATGATTGCTCTCCCTAGAATATTCATTGTTTGCATTTTAATAGATAAGTAAATTCTCCTATGAGCTTTCTCTACTATGAGTTTCTATTGAATCCAAATTTTGAACAGATCAATTCAATGCAACCCAATTTCTTATCATAGGGCCCAGAAAAAGCTAAAAAAAAATCTCTTGAGATAGCTTACGGCATGAAACAATTCATTATGTACCATGATCTTACATTCAGATTATATGGAAAAATGAAGGATGAGAGAAGTGTCGATCTTGGAATAGTTAGGGCATTAGAAACTGTTCAATCAGTACCCGCAGTACCCAGTTGACTTTGAACACCTCCATAACTCAATCCCCGCAGTAGAGACACCAAAATAACCAGAACTTTCAACTCTAAAAGCCATTTTACAGGTATGACTATTTCAAAACATGATCCACATGATAAATATCATGTCACATCTGTATCCCAAAGATCTCCATTATAAAATTAAACTTAAGTCCCACACATGAAACATAGGAATCAAAAGGGTCAGGAAGAACTCACAAACAGTATGCTTGCCAGAGAAAGGTATGTCTGGGCAGCCAGTTTTGAAACACAGATTGCCAGGACACCATTAGACACTTCCTTTTCTTCTGCATATAATTTCCTATAAATCTTGACACCTGGTTTGCCCTGTTATACAATTCAGACCTTATAAATTCAAGAACGCAATCACCAGTAACAATTTTTTCAACAAGTCTCTCATTTCAAACAATACAGATTTAAAATGATTTCTGGCAGCAAGGAGTGTAAAGATTCTTGCACAAATGCAAACCGAAATATTTAGAAGTTTACAACCCAGTAACTATTATGCACAAATAACAGAAACCCTACTCCTTATCCCTAACTAGCCAAACTAAAATCTTGGATTTTCCCAGCATTATAGGCAGTTACGAGGTATGACAGCTTATTCTAGCAAGTCATCCTCGCTATGTCTCAACTGAGAACATCATTTCGACAGCAACGCATAAACATCAACACAGAACTAGGTTTACCTTCTTGAACAGTTTTAACTCCAGGAATGACTTTCTCGAGACTCTCAGCTTGCAACATCTTAAAAAATGAAGCATATCTGTGAACATTCAGGAAACAGATAAAAGTATATAGCACATACTGAAAATATAAATGAATGAATATATCTCGACAATGCGGGCTCAACTCGCCACAGTTTTGTTTATGAGTATCACATCTCCCAGCCCAATTCTATAGCAAAACAAACTGAATATAAGCTACAAAAATATATAAGAAAATAAAGACATTCATCCACTTTCTTGCAGAGAGTTCTTCAAAGGTTGCACAATCATAAACTTGCAAATATTCATGATGATGTACTTGAAGCATATGGCAAACCATCTACATTATGTAATCACCAGTAGCACACCTTCCTTCGACTGTTTTGCTCCCATCTACACACACAACCCCAGGTTACAAAAGAAAATGTCTTGAACCACATAAACAGCAGATAATATATTAAAAAAATGAAAACTAAAAAACATGGAAAAACCAAATATCAAAGAAACAAAAACAACACCTTTCAAGAGTGAAAAGTAAGGTTCTTGAACATGAATTTCACAAAATACACCCTCCAAAACCCGACAAAGAAAAACCCGTAAATCACCAATCAATATTAATTAAAAACACTCAATAACCAACAGAAAATGCTTACATTTATCAATTCAAGTCCCTTTTCTTTAATCAACTGATTCCAATTCTCTTATTTCTACTTCAAGTTACTATCTTCTTCACAAAACATCATCTTCACATGAGTTCTCCATAAAGCACCACACTTTACAGAATGATACAAAGCTAAACGCTTATACAAAGGATATTGAGCGACCCCATCGAAAGAATCTGCAGTCCATTCAATTATTTATGCATAAAAATCAAATCTTTAATCAAATAATTGAAAAAAAAAAAACAGAAAACTTTTTTATACGGTTTTTCATTACCCGTTGCTGGACAGTTACATGACATGACATGTCATTTGGGTCTTCTTCTAGGAGGTCAATGCAGAACTCTTTGGAGAGTCCCAGATTGAATTCTAGCGTTTGTTTAACGTGGGATTCAAGAGTGAATTTTAGCAGGTCTCCAATGCTGTCTCGCAATCTCTCTCCATTTTCTCTGTCACATAAACTGGATCGCACGTGACATTTTTGCCTCGTTTTCATTTCAAATTGCAATCAAATCAATTTTGGGTTATTATTTTTTAAAATATTTTTTATTTATTTTAAAATATATTAAAATAATATATATTTTTAATTTTTAAAATTTACTTTTAATATTAACATATAAAAAAATAAAAAAATATATTAATTTAAAAAAAAATTAAAATTTTATAAAAACAATAGTGAACTGGTACTAAACATATTCTTAATTTGCCAAACATATTTTGAGATTAGAATGTGTTTGATATTGTGATTAGAATATTGTTTGCTTAAAATTTAAATTTTTAATTAAGTTTTTTATATTTTTTAAATTATTTTGATATGCTGATATTAAAATTAAAATTTTAAAAAATATAAAAAATTTATTTTAATATATTTTTAAGTAAAAAATATTTAAAAAAAGAATTATTACCACAAAGCAAGCACTCAATGAATTTAGTTTGTATCTTTTATTTTCATAGGATGTTTTAAAAATACATTTGTTAAATATAGCTTATCTTAGCAAGTTAATCCGAAAAATTAATATTTGAGAGCTCAAATTAATTTGAGTTTTAAGTTGAATTATAAAAAGATATTAACCTGAATTAATTGATTTGCTCATGCCTAATATAGACATGACTAGATTAATATCAAGAATACTTTTTTTAAAAAATAAAATGGTGTTGTTTTAATAAAAATAATTAAAAAATAATTTATTAACCCATGAGTTAACTTAGGAACCAATGTCCAATATTTTTTTTTTCGGTAAGATTCTTGGTCAGATTTGAAAATTATGTCTAAAGTATACTATAACCATATTTTTCATTATCAAAGTTTTTGTATCTTAAAATACTAAGTTTTAATATATTTTTATCTAAATATATTTTTGAAAAACATTATAAAAATCTCAATAAACTTATTGTTAACTCCAAAACATCTGTTAATCTATTTAAAAACTATAAGTCAATTAGAATAAAAACACTCACAAATCATAATTATTTACAAGATAAAACCACCATCGAACTCCATTTTCTATAAGCTAGAAAACAGAGGCAGTGTTCTTGTGGCAACTGGACAAAGAGAGTTTCCCATAAGGAAAAGGAGAAGAAGAGTCGAGATTTAAAAGGCTTTATATGTGACAGAAATAGCCTTGGAGACAACAACTCAACCTCGAAGAACTTGGTCTCTCACTTGAGGAGTTCTGAGTTCTAAATTGATTTGATTAGTATTATTTTCAAGCAAGTAGAATCCCTTTTGAGCTAGGAAATAATTTGCAAAAAGAGCAAAAACTCCAAGATAAGGGGCGGGAAAGAGTAAAATGAACGCAAAAACTCCGAGATTGCAAATGTCTAGATAAGGAGCAAGATCATCATTCTCTGAGCACATATTATGTATTTTACAGCGGAGGAGTACAGACTCCGCCGATGCTCGGCCCGCCGTGATTCAATCTGTTCAGGAAGAGAGCATCAAGACTGCTACCAATTCCATTTGCCATTCAGGATAGTATTCTTGGTGGATGAGACATTTTAAGAACAGATGGGTGAATTACAGATCGTCTCCCTATATATCACTCGTAAAATCCACCGGACTAGAATCATTGTAAGATGAGCCTCCATCTTCAACAGCTTTCCTTGCCATATCCCCAAAACTATTTGCTCTGCTCCTCGTTTCCTCTGCTTTCTCACCTGACATTATCTCCTTCACTGCCTTATCTACTACTTCACTATTCACACATGCTTTGTTGAGCACCGACTGCACGACGCAGGGTCACTCCTTTTGGCCACCACGCAGACTCAGCTGGAAAGCAACGTAGAGAGAGCAGGGCTCATAATGTAAAGCCGATAAACTACATCTAGCAGAACATAGTAAAGTTATTACTTAATTCAATAATATTAAAAAAAAAAACTAAGTATCATTCAGTTTATACAATGTTTAATTACTTGACAAAACCAATTCTTGCTTCCTAGATTGGAACTGTGTAGACATCTACCAACATGGGCTGATTTGTCAAGTAAAAGTATTATAATTTTAAATTGTTCAAATTAAATGTTTGATTTTTGTTGGAAGAAGAACATGTGTGGTATAAGATCAAAATAGTAATGCAAATTCAAAAACTCAAGAACAAAAAGAAAATTGAGAGGAATGCATATTTTTATTAAGTTATTCTCTCAATTTTTTATGTTGCTTTCTAATGCTAAATTACAAGCCTTTTTATAGGCACAAAATCATAGTCAATCAAAGAATTAAACTAATATAAAAAAATCATAATCTGAATAAAAAATATATTTTGCTAATTGAAATGGTCAACCATTTGAATTTATTCTAACCGGTGGACCGGTTCCTCTTTTTTTCAAAACCAAAATCTGATTTATTTTCAACACCCATTAAACTTGATTTCTTCATAACTCCCAACACATCTTTTATCTTGATAAAAACATCATATTTGAGTGACTTTGTGAATATATCTGTTACTTGGTTTTGTGTCTTCACGTTCTTGACTTTAACTTTCTTGTTTGCAATATAATCTTATAGATAATGAAATCTTTTGTTAATATGCTTTCTTTTATCATGAAATACCGGATTTCTTGCTTGCTTGAAGTCTCCAAACATCTTTGGATTGTTTCTTGTAAAGATCAAATCATCAACATACAAACATACAATAAGAGTATCATTACTTTTTTATTTTTATTTTTTTATCTTCACATAGATAGCATATTTATAAGGGCATTTAACAAGTCCATTCTTTTAAAAAAAGCCATCCCGAGGGGCTTGCTTCAATCTATACAAGGCGTTGTGCAACTTTAATATAAACTCTCGATTAAATTCTTTATGAAATGTTAAAAATTTTAACCTGAAAATAAAATGAGTTAAATTAAAATTGAGGGAATTAAAACTTAATGACAAGGGAAAAATTGAAATGAAATGATAAGAGGAGAAATCAATTAGAAAATCATCGGGGGGGGGGGGGACTTGAGAATTAAATGAAAAGATGGGGTTAATTTCATTGTGAATTGAGACCTTGAGAATGGTTGTAGAACTTAGAGATGAGAATAGTTGTGATTGGTTGATTTTGCATATAAGGGGTAAATTAATGGAAAATATACATTTTTATCTCATTACACTACTATTGTTAGTGTGAATTATGATAAATGTTTGTGATGAATTGGAAGTATATACGACTATGCTAATATTGTGGAATGTACATTTGGTATGGATTCCTACCATAAGCATGTTTTTTTCTTGAAATAGTTTTGATTATTTTAAATAAATAAGAGCTGGGTTGATAAGTTTTATAAAGTTGTATTTAATGATGTTATAATGTAAATAACATGGTAAGGATTGTTTTGAATGGTGAGAAATTGAATAAGAATGTTCGGTTTATTGTAAAGCCATAGAAAGGAAAACTGGATAGCCTTGTCTTTTAAAGTATAAAGTAGATTAGGGCATGAAAATGATAAAATTTAAGATACTTTTCTTCATAGGAGTTATAACCTGAGGTGTTAGTTTTCCAGCAAGATTGACATTGCTTAATTTGGAACTCTAAAAATCCAAATATAGATCAAAATCTGAGGGGAGGTCAAGCTGAAAATTGTAATGGACAATTTCAAATCTTAGCTTTCATAAGAAACAAGTCATGTCCAAAACTGAATTTTTATAACTTTAGATACAATTATAATAAGAAACTGTGTTTTAAATGGTTAAGATAGATTGATCGGGGTTGGCTAACATTTATTTTTGTTTAAGAGTTGTCGTAATATTAGAACTAAATTGTTAAGGTAGTAAGAGTGAAATGAAATATAATGATGTATACCTGTTGGTACAGGAGAGGTCTTAATATTAACAGTGGTACATTTATTTTTATAACTTTAGCAGCAGGGGGACGTGCCAGGAGCTTCAACAATAGGTTGGTGTTTAACACTTTAATTCTTTTATTTATCAAGTTTTTAAAAGTAAATCAATTATCAATGTAGAATTTTAATTCATGTGGAAAAATTGAAGATAAAGAGTTAGCTTTCCGGTAATGGGACTAGTGCTCACTAATAAGCAAAGGAACTAGCTTCCTGGTAATGGAACTACGATAATGAGCGAAGGAACTAGTTTCCTGGTAAGGGGACTCGTGCTCAATAATAAGCATGGGAGATATTTTCTCATAAATGAAACTAATATCCGGTAATAGGTGGAGGAACTAATTAACTAGTGAGGAAACTAGCACCCAAAAAATAGGTAGAGAGACTTAATTGCCTGACAACGGATTATCTCCTAGATATGAAGGATGAAAATAAATATCCAAATGCGTGAGCGAAGACCCAAAAATGGGTCGGTAACTCAGGGTTGAGGGTGACTACAATTTGTATTGAATTAATTAAGATTAATTGGTTTGTAAAAGAAATAATTGACAATGAAATAATATAGTTGCAATGAAAGCAAAATTTAAGGCTGTTTGTTTTGTTTATTAAGTAACTTTGCCATATTTATGTTGAATTAAATTAAAGGTACTTCCCCTATGAGCAAATTGATAAATATATAGGATCTAATTTTGTTAAAATTAATAATTATGTAATCTATATTTCTTTTGTAATATCTACTTGGCATGCAAGAAACGTGAATTTTTTTTCCCCTACTAAACTATTTAAATTAGAATATGTTAATCAATTTTTATGATTTATAACTCTTTGTTATGACAAAATTATGAATGTATATAATTAACTTCTGATGTTTTTATGATAATCTGTATATTTATTTATAAATTTAGATGATAAATAAATTACAATGATGGAAGTGTTGGAATATGGGATTGAATGTTATTTTAATTCCATTGATACAAGAATGTCCAAGATGATTGGATGATGTTTAAGTTGTGTTTGATGACTGTTAAATTGAGAACAAGTTCTAGTCGATAATGTGGAATCTCCTGGTATAGAGGAGACTTTGCTGAAATTTCAGTATAGTTTGATGGGACCACAAACATCGATACATATTTCTTGTAGGGGTTGACTTGCTCTTGATGTAACCTCATTCGGAAAACTCTTATGAAATTGCTTACCCATTAAACATCCTTCACATAACTGATTTGGATGTATAATAGATGGTAGACCCTTTAACAATTTTTTTTGTTCCATTATCTTCAAGCTATCAAAATTTATATACCCAAATCTCACATGTGAAAACCAAGTCTCATCCTTCACATATGCATTTAGATATTTAGGTACATCCATCTCTATGTTTAGTAACAACATTCTATTGAACATAACACTTATTATAGACATTTTAAGGTTTAATACCTTACATTAAAAAGATTTTTTAAAAAAGTTCAGGTATTAAACAGGAGGAAAATTGATTGTATAAAACCTGACAGATTTAATAAATATGGACATGTAATTGTTCATGAGCAGAAAAGATGAAAAATAGAAGATAGTACAAGTACAAGAAATGGTCCCTCTATCTCCTATTTATATAAGAGACATAGAAAAGTACCGTTGCTGCTATCCACTTCCTTTTAAAATAAAAAATTCCTGGGTATAATATCAAGAAATAGTTTTGGGTTTATTTTTTAATAATTACAAGTTTGAGTCTTTTTAAGATCACTGAAGACTTACATGATAAATAATAATAATAAAAAAATATCCAGGTATTAAACAAGAGAAAAAGTGATCAACAACATATAAAACCTGATAAATTCGTTGTTGGTGAGATGGGGATATTGAAACCGAGATCATGCATTAATTATTCAGGTTCGTTTAATCTGAAGCTGATCTTAAAAGAAGAGAATTTTGAGAGGAAACAAGTACAAACTCAATTTTAGGACAATACAACAAGAATTTGATACGATGTTATTAGTTCAGAACTACACAAACCCAAAATGAAACGGCAATCTAAACAATAACAATCCAGCCCATCATTACGTAGGAATAATGAAACTAAACAAGATAAAATCCTAGAATACCGATTTTAAGGAAGTGATAGTCTGTATCAACGTGAGGATCAGCAGGATAGCTGCTGCAACAGTTGCCGTACCTCTCCAAACATTGGTGAAATATACAAGTTTCAAGGTTGCCTTTCTATGGTTAAAGCGGCTCTCATAGTGGTCATTCATCTCACTACAGATATCATCATAACAACTGGAGGTTTCGCCAATATTTTCGTTAAGCTTGTTAATCATTTTTGAAAGTTCGGCATCGTCACCTAGCCAGTGGAGAATGATTCCCTTTCGGACTAGCAAACCCACGTCTTCTGCACTGTTGATAAGATGGTCCAGAAACTTAATGTAACTGCATATGTAAGCTTCAAACGGTTTGTAGCACTGCTCCAAGGCCATGATATTTCGTACAAAACGTTCGAAGCTGTAATCAACTTCCAAGCGTGGCATTTCCAACACTCCTTTCTCAAATCTTATATTAACCATGCATTTCTCTTCGGCGACCCGAAACCTCACACCTGCCTTGCGAAGCATGACGGCGCTATATTTCAGCTTTTTATCAAAAGTAAAAGGTCTCTCAATGACTCCAGCCAGCATTAAATTCCTAAGTAAATCAGTGAGGTGCCTGCTTTCCTTTACCTCATCTGAAAACGCTTTCTTTCCAAAATGTAAGGTAGCAAGACGAAGAAAAGGAATGCTTGGTGACTCTTGGCGAGCGCTATGGACCTCGTCATATATTTCCTCAATAATGAAGAAAGGTAGTTGGTTTTCAAGTAGCTTCAAGTCTTCTTTTATGTCGGACATCATCCAAGGCTCTATATTCTTAGGACCATCAACATCATTTGACTCCTTTAAAAACTCAATAATGAAGACGGCATCCAGCAGGATCATCTCTATGAAATCCATGCCCCCAATTTTGTCGAAGTTCTTTGAATAATATTGTCGGATATTCTTTTCTTTATTCCGAATGATGTTCACAAGATCCATAATTCTCTCGTCACTCATCCTATAATTCCTTTTAAACTCTCTAAAACATATCAATTTCTCCCTTTCCATGATCTCTAGTTTGGCATCGCCGTGGTGAAGAGGACCTATTGAAATCAGTTGTGGAGTGTAGGCTTCCGGTTTTACGTTTCTAAGCAAATTGGGAACCTTGTAGATACAGCGCTCAGACAGGTCCTGTTGAGGTGGGGACGAATCCAACTTAATGTTAAGCCGTGTCATAATATTTCTAGTCATATCATAATCTTCCCCATTTGATGCTCTTGCTCCTTCAAATTCGATATTCATTCTTGAAGCACATGCAGTACTGAGTTTAACCATTTCCGGTCTGCAGGTTCGGTGAAACAAACCAAGAATGAATGGAAGGGGTATATATATAGCTCAATTTTGATTTTTTTTTGAGATATATGTACTAATATAGTAATTTCTGTGTTATTTCACAAAATTAAGGCACTTTTTTATTCATGACATTTTATGTTCCTGAATTTAGTAGCACCAATCACAAAAATGTAAAATTTTGAAATTTCAAGTCACATCTTTTTTATTTAAATTTACATCAAAATTTACATCTTTTTTTTAAATTTAAATTTAAATTTACATCAAAATTTCAAGGCATAAACTTTTAGATGCCATCAATTGGTGAATAACTACTCCCAAGAACCAAATCATTGAGGAAAACTCGTCATCACTTGCATGTGAGTTAAAAATACAAAAAATAAAATTTAAACCAGAGATGTCTTTACATTTTAAAGGACTCCTTATGGCTCCATTGTTGCACATACATTTTTATTTTATTTTTCTCATTTACAATCTATCAATAATCTTTATATCCTACATATAACTCAACTTTCATGTCCTTTTTGACGACTCTATATCTTTCACCAATAACACTTTTTCTTCTTCTTTTTTCTACCTCTCTTCCTCTAACTCATTTTCTTCTTCTCTATGTATCCCCCTCAATGTAACTCATTCTTTTCTCTCTTTTTATCACTTAAACATACAATTTTTCTTCATATCCACCTCTTCTGCTCTAAATCAATCTGTTTTAAATTCCAACCAATTCTCTTTTCCTCTGTCTCCTACACTCTATTTCACTCCTCCCTCCATCCCTCTCATCTTAACACATAACCTCACCTTTTAAAATCTACCAAGGGTTAGCATCTAGGTAATTTGAATAGAAAATTGTCATTTTCTGAATTTTTTGATTTCTTATTCGTTTTTTTACTCAGAATCTTTATAATCAATCAAACAAGTCGAGTAATTCTGGTAAACTAAATTATCTAAATTTTATACCCTATTGGTTTGGATAATTTAGGATTTATTGAACGATGCTCACTCCTAATATCTATTATATTTTATATCTTATAAATTAAGTTTTTTTTTTATTTATTAAAATGGATTAACTAAAAGCTAACTTGATATTTGTGTTTCGTTATTGAATTGAAAATGATGTTGGCACTATCTCAAAAAAAGAAAGAAAGATGAAGCCAGCTTGGAATGCTTATACATATATTGAACCATGCACGTAATGTCTGCAGAGCTTAAAACAATTCCACAACGTAAAATCTAAAAAAAACTAGACATTTCAGAGAACAAAACAAGTTAGTGCTGACCTGAGGGAGATCAGACGACTGTATCTCTATATATATGTTCCCAAGCAGCGAGCCTCTTTTGCTATATATTGCAGCGAGCGTCTCTCTCTCTCTCTCTCTTGCTCTTGCTCTTACCAAGCCAAATGGTTGCGCCAAATATATATGCCAGGACCGGTAATTGAAAATCACAATAATAAAGAGGCATGTGTATTAGATTCTGTTTTGTATGATTTTCGTAAATTGATTTAAGTTTTTTTCTTTAACTTTTAATTTATAGATTCTTCTTATACTTCTTCTCTTCTTCAAAAAATTGATTCAAATCATTGTCATCAAGCATATTTTTAACTTAAGATTATTTTAACTTATTATTATTATCCCAAGTTATTTATAAAAAGCAACTTTTGAATTATTGTTCTTATTGTGTATGTTTCCCATCAATGGTGGGTCTTAGCATGACACTAGCATAATTCACTTCTCTTTTCTTTCTGAAAGTATATGACCATTTTGTTTTCTTCTGTTTTTGTGAATGTATGAGTTTGATAAGAAGAATCAAGACAACCTTTGTTCACACGCATATGGGTTTATGTTTCACTTTTCTTTTCTTTTTGAATGTATATGACCATTTTTTTCTTTTTCTTTTTTAAGACTGTATGAGTTTAATAAGAAGAATAAAGACAACCTTACCTTATCAACTCTCATGATCTGCTTTACACAAAAAAAAAAAAAAAATTTTTAAAAAAAAATATATATATATATATATATATATATATATATATATATATATATATATATATCACATCACATATCATATAGTATTTTTTATGGCATTGAGAAAAAGAAATTTGAGACATACAATATGCATTTTGTACGTTAGATAGATATATTAAAAAGCAATTTTATAGTAATTTTTTTTTCTAAATGATCAAACAGTCACACTCTCTATGTGCGGAATTAAGAGGTTTTTTTCTAACAAAAAAAAAAAAAACCCTTTTAAATGTTGTCATTAACCTAGTTTACATGTATTTAATCCTCTTATAACTTGGTATGTTAGGGATTGCATGCAGACCGCCAGAAGCTAACTAATTAAGAATAACTTGTTATACACTTTATCCCTAGCTTGTTAGGATCTTAGCATAATTCACTTCTCTGTTCTTTTCTTTCCTTTTCTTTTCTTTTCTTTCTGAAAGTATATGAACACTTTTTTTCTTTTGTTTTTGAGAATGTATGAGTTTGATAAGAAGAATCAAGACAACTTTTTTCACACTTATATAGGTTATATTTCACTTTTCTTTTCTTTTTGAATGTATATGACCACTTTTCTAATAAAATAAACTAAGTGCCATAACCCAATTTTTGACCATTTCATCTTTATTATTATTTTATTTAATGAAAAGGATAAAAAAATAATGATGATGAAAAAAAACAAGTAAAATAAAATAAATGAAGAATGAATTAAATTTTGGGTTAAGGGCAATATGAATGGAAGTTTTGGGGTTTAAATAAACTTTGGAATTAATCTAATTAAGCTTGGAATTAATTTATTTAATCCAATTTAGGGTTTAACTGGAGGATTGATAAATTTCTAGACTTAATTAAGCTTGAAATTAAGTTAATTCATCCAATCAAGGATTTAATTGGAGAATTAATAAGTTTTTGAGACTTAATTAAGCTTGAAATTAATTTAATTAATCCAGTTAAGGATTTAATTGGAGAATTGATAAGTTTGGAGACTTAATTAAGCTTGTAATTAATTTTATTAATTCAATCAGGGGTTTAATTAGAGAATTGATAAGTTTTAGACTTAATTGGACTTTGGATTTAATTAAATTAACTTATTCAGGGGCTTAATTGAAAAACTATTAAGGTTTGGGGTCCAAATTTTGAAATTAAAAATACAAGGACGACATTGGAAAAGCGCCGAAATAAAGGGGTCCAAATTTAAATTTTATCCAGGGGGCTTGATTGCACGATTTCAGAATTCCAGGGACCAAATTGAAAGCAGCCTTTAGAACTAGAAAACGGGGCCGTTTTGCAGCGACTGTTCACCGTCTTCTTCCTCTGCAACGGCTCTGCCATTAAAGGCAGAGACGTTTCATCCGTTGGCAGCAACGCTTACTCATTGAAGACGGCTGTTACCACCGGTTCTGGCCTTATAAAAGGAAGAAATCACAGAACAAAAGGAGGGGGGGATTGAACGGAGAATAAACCCAGAAAAGGGAGGAAGAAATCACAGAACAAAAAAATACCCAAGGGGGAAAGAAAACACAGAACCGAGAGTATAAATCCAGGGTTAAAGGGGAAGAAAAACCCAGGACCGGGAGGCTAAAGATCCCAAACGAAAAAAAACCAGAGAGAAAGTCCAGAATAATAAAAAGAACGCAACACCAGAATTGTCATCATCTTCAATTCTTCCAGAAACCAGCCACTGCCATTCTCCAACACAACTGCACCAGCACTGCCAATGCCATCGTCAGCTCATCATCTTCTTCATCCCAGCAGCCACGCCAAGAACCGCTGAGAGGGAAAGAACAGAGACGGAGAGTCACAGAACCAGAGCAAAAACAAAGCAACGAACCCGAGAAAGCTTGGGTCCAGCCAATCCCCGGTTCCAGGATCCTTAGCATAGTAGTCTTCGTCCAGAGCAGGGGAGTTTGAAAGCAGGGACCAAAGTTTTTTTTCCTTCCTAAACACAACTCAAAGGGGAAAAAGGAAAACAGAGAAGGAAAGAAACCATTTCGCGCCTGCAGACAAAGAAAAATCCAAAGGACAGTGGAGCTACACCGGGAAACAAAAGATAAGAGCCATCGCGCCATCGTCTTCATCGCCGTTCTTCGCTGCACAGGTAAGTTTCCCTTCTCTACATTCAATAAGTGTCAAATGCAGTGTGAAGGTAATTTAATTACCTTCACACTATTCAAGCACGCGTGAATTAACTTCACGCGTGCTTCTTCTTCTTTTGCCCAGCCGGGCCACTGGCTTGGGCTAGTGGCCAGGCCGGGCCGGGCTGGGTCTGGCCCAGCCAAAAAAAAAAAAAATAGAAAAAAAAAATAAATAAAATGTGTATGCATAAATAAAAATAATGTAAATTTATTGGTTTATTCACTGACGCCAGAGTTAGGAATAAAAATACCGGTTTAAATTTATATTATTTTTATTCGTTGTATTTTTATTTTGTTTAGCTAGAAAAATAAAAAAAGTGTGCATGCGTAAAAAAATAAATTTATTTTTATTTATTTATTCACTGGCGCTAGAGTAGGGAATAAAATATATTGATCTAATTTTTGTCGTAGCTACGAATTTTGACCAACGCCAGAGTTGGAATTATTCGAGCTCGAATATTCACTAGCGCCAGAGTCAGGAATATTATAGACAAATCATCACAACATAAATTAATAAATATTTATCAATTTAAGACAAAACCAACAATGCAGTCTGCCTTAGGAAGAACGTTTAAGGGGTGATAATATCTTTCCTTTTACGTAACCAATCCCGAGTCATAGAATCTCTGTTGACCAGTTAGGGTTCCTAGTGACCATAATACTAGGTGGCGACTCCTCAAACAAGACATTTTTTCCTAAAAGAACCGGATGTCAGAAATCTGTTCTTTTTCCATAAATAATTCAAGAGAATTATTTTTTAGGGCCGCCGCGATGTCGGGTGCGACAGAATGACGACTCCACTTGGGACTAGGATTAAGCTTTGTCTTTTGTCTTATTATTGCTATTTTTTATTATTATTTTTTTTTGTTGTGTTTATTTGTTTATTTTTCCTGTATTTACTGCTTTAGCATGCATTCTTATTTATGTTGTTATGCATCACTTTGGAAGCACACACTTTACAACCTGATAAGTGGGAAAGTAACGGTACCCCAATGGCTTTAGCCTGGGTAAGACTCGTGAAACCATCCAACTCTTGCTTGATTGTTTACTTGGAAGTGGTTGATATGCCAAACTGATATTACTCAGGGCCTCTATCTTCACACTACTTGTAAGCCTCATATCGACCTTTCATGGACGATCACTGAGCATGCGAGAGACCCTTTGAAACTAGATAATGACCAACCCTTTGATGCACTCAATAATTAGGATCTTTCTATTAGGTTGTCACCTCGTGAAGGGTAAGTTCGCATTTCATACGCATTTTTTTATTGCTTTAGCATTTTTGCATAATTGCATGATTTACATTTAGCAGGTTGAAATATAGGTCCCTATTGAAACTCATTTATAACACTCATTCAAGAAAAAGACAAATGGAAAATGAAGAAAGAGCCCAGTTGGAAGCCCAACATCAAAAAGAGGTGGACAATCTTAAGGAAGAACTCGCAAGGCTTACTAGTCTACTCGAGCAGGCCTTGAGAGATAAATCCAAAAAAGCAACACTTATAGCTCAACCTGAAGATATGCATGTAACTCATTTCGATCCACAGAATTTGGGGGCAAATAGGGTGTCATCTGAATTTCAACAAGCTATGCATTTCCAGCCAGCATACCCCTCAAGAATTTCGTCTACCATTGATTCTACCGAGAAAGAATCTCAAAAGGGCAAGATGGTGAAAGAAGAGGATTTGGAAAAATGGACCGCCCTAGAAGAGAGGATAAGGGTAGTTGAGGGAAACCATTTGTGTGGCTTGGTGAAAGTTGTTAATATGTGTTTGGTACCTAACATAATCATTCCTAAGAAGTTTAGGGTGCCAGAATTCATTAAATATACGGGAACTCAATGCCCTATAACTCATCTCAAAGCATACTGCAACAAAATGGCTGAGGTGGTTGATGATGAGAAATTGTTGATTCATTTCTTCCAAGACAGCTTGAGTGATGCTGCCCTCACTTGGTATATGTGGTTGGACAATACCAAGGTTAAAAAATGGAAGGACTTAGTTGATGCCTTCATGAGGCAATATAAGTTCAATATAGACGTGGGCCCTGATCGGTTAGGCTTGCAAGCTATGGAGAAGAACAACAAGGAGTCCATAAGAGAATACGCCCGGAGATGGAGCGAGGTAGCTGCACAAGTTAATCCTCCCATGTTGGAAAAAGAGATGATCATTTTATTTTCCAATACATTTAAAGCTCTATACTTTGAATACTTGGTTAGAAGCTTTGCACAACATTTCACTGACCTAGTTGTTATAGCTGAGAGGATTGAACAAGCCATTGGGTTAGGTGAGATTGCTAACCCGACTGAGAAGAACAATTTCACTAAAGGTGGTTGCCAAGACACTTATCCTTCCTATAGCTAATTGCTTCACACCGACTCCCAGAAATCAACTATTTTGAAGATAAAGCTATGGTGATAATAGGTCGAGAATGGTCTACATGCGACTGCAACTAAGTGTTGAAAAGATGCCCTTGTCAAGGAGAATGAATGATTGAAAGATTCCAGAAATTCCAATCAATGATCACTAAATGTTTAGCCCCTTTATGTGTTATCATGCCAGTATTCATGTTGGCATAAGATCTTTGTTGTTGAACTTCTTTTCCTAAGCTTCAATGAAATAATGAGTTTCTCATTCAATCGTGTTTACGACCAAGCATTATTCATCTTCTTAAGAGAGTTTTCTTATAAGAACTCACGAATACACCTTTGAAGCCTCGCGTGATCTCATAGACGCAATTCATCTCTTGTACTAAAATCCATTTCCCTATTGAAGTTTTGAAAAATTGATCTGGTATTTTGATTTCAAAAAATAATTTGATGTTCTTTCAAAAATGATATTTTTAACATTCTACTTGTAGAATGACAATTGAATCAAGCAACTCCATCATTGAGGTGACTAAATTACAAACCAAAAAAAAGAAAGAAAAAAGAAATGAATAAACACCCTTACCCCATGACTCTTGAATCATGTGTTTTTAAATGTATGAATAATGGTATGTAATGAACTCGTTACTCATGACTCATGAAATGTATCTTTGTAAAGACCAAACCATCATACTGGATAAGGTCAAAGTTTATTGATCTCAACTGCTTGCGCTTGAAATGAGGAAAGGTCATCTTTGTTTTTTCCTTTCACGTTCTGAAATAAGTATATCCCTTGCGATTCCTTTTTGTGCATGAATAATTTTTCTTTCATGAAAAAAATCCCGACTAGGATCACACCCCACACTAGGGGGCAAGAGAAAATTTCAATGAGAAAAGAAAAAAAGCCGTGAGAAAGCCAAAAAGGCATAAGAGCTTAAGAAACTCAAATGCTAGGGGTATGCCTAAATCACTAGAAAAATGACATCCAAGATAAAGTGAGTATACCCTAGCAAAGCAATAAAAAAGAAGAAGCAACAAATCAAAGAAGTGCGGCAAAAGAAAATAGGAATGATGTCAAGAGTCAAACTGTTGATAGTGATCCTTAGTCTTTGAAACCCTGAAACACTCTTTGAGCCTTATGAATCATTTTCTTTCATAGCAAAAAACATAGCCTACGTTACGTCCCTGTAAAAGTCCTTTCTAATCAAGCAAGCAAGCAACCGAGAACAATAAACAATGCTCTCCAAATGCAAAGAATACTTTTTCATAAGATTCATGATATCAAGAATAAACTACTCATTATTATTCATGCTGATAAAAATGAATGATTCAAAAAGAGACAAATTTTTCTCATACAAAATCTCGAGCTTTTTCTCGAGCCCTTCACTTTGAAACAAAAGGTCATCTCATGACGTATTTTCACTGAAGATCTCATTGCCAAACACAAGAGCAAATAACCTCTTTTCCAAGAAAGAAACTAACCAAGGAGTTGCAAGATTTCAAAAGCAAATTGTTTTAGATTCACATCGAAATAATTTTTGTTTTTAAAATGCAAGATCAAGATTTCAAGATTCATTCTAGACCCATATTCCTTCACCAAAATGAACAAAAAGAGAAATGGGAAAATGGTCTTTTAAAACCATTATTTGTCTGAATCGCTGGCAAAGTACACTTGGGGGCAATGACCAGTACAAGGGGGCAACATTGTATTTTCTCTTCTAGAAAAAGAGAGGAATATTTCTTACAACAAGACAAGGGGGCATTTTGGTTTACGAAAGACAATTTGATCCTTTCAGCAAGTGACACTGAATGTTTTTATCAGTGAGACGAGGAGTAATGAATGATCCTCTCAAAATATTTGACGAGTCAGAAAATCTTTAGCAAGCAAGTGGGTCACGATGGGCACCACAAAGGCTAAGTTGTGCAAACAAATCTGGAAATAAACTTACATGGGCCAATTCGAGTGGACTAGAAGCCAAGCGACAAAGATGACCCGAATCAGAGGTAGCAAGTCCTCGTTAGTCAAGCAAGAAGAAGACTAAGAAGAAATGGGGGCCTATATTTCAAAACAGGTAAAGATTCATGCATATCATCTAAATTTGAGACATTGGACAATTAGTTTTTTTAAATTTCATATGAGAAAATTCCAATGGAATCCATCAAGTGGAAGGCCAACTTGAAATGGCCAAAGATCAAAATTGTTGTTGAATGTTTTTCATTTTTGAGAATTGTTCAACATAGGAAGACCGCCCATAAGCAACAATCCATCTGAAAAATCTTCTTGCTTTTCTTCCTCTTCGAGTGCCTTTGAGCACCCGCTTTCCTTTTCAAATGCCTTTGAGCATTCATTTTCCTCCTCGAGTGCCTTTGAGCACTCGTTTTCTCCTTCGAGTGCCTTTGAGCACTCACCATCCTCCTCGAGTGCCTTTGAGCACTTGCATTCTTCCTCGAGTGCCTTTGAGCACTCGCCTTCCTCTTTGAGTGCCTCTGAGCGCTCGCTTTCCCCTTCAAGTGCCTCTGAGCACTCGCTTTCCCCTTCAAGTGCCTCTGAGCACTCGATTTCCCCTTCAAGTGCCTTTGAGCACTCGTTTTCTCTTTGAGTGCCTGTGAGCACTCACTTTCCCTTTCAAGTGCCTTTGAGCACTAGTGCCTCTGAGCACTCGCTTTCCCCTTCAAGTGCCTTTGAGCACTCGTTTTCTCTTTGAGTGCCTCTGAGCACTCGCTTTCCCCTTCAAGTGCCTTTGAGCACTAGTGCCTTTGAGCACTTGCTTTTCCCTTCAAGTGCCTCTGAGCACTCGCTTTTCCCTTCAAGTGCCTCTGAGAACCAGTGCCTCTAAGCACTCGCTTTCGCCTTCAAGTGCCTTTGAGCACCAGTGCCTCTGAGCACTCGCTTTTCCCTTCAAGTGCCTCTGAGCACTCGTTTTTCCCTTCAAGTGCCTTTGAGCACCAGTGCCTCTGAGCACCAGTGCCTCTGAGCACTCGCTTTTCCCTTCAAGTGCCTTTGAGCACTCGTTTTCGCCTTCAAGTGCCTTTGAGCACCAGTGCCTCTGAGCACTCGCTTTCCCCTTCAAGTGCCTTTGAGTACTCACATTCCCCTTCAAGTGCCTTTGAGCACTCGCTTTCCCCTTCAAGTGCCTTTGAGCACTCGCTTTCCCCTTCAAGTGCCTTTGAGCACTCCCCTTCCTCCTCGAGCGCCTCCAAGCGCTCGCTTTCCTTTTCGAGCGCCTTTGAGCCCTCACTTTCCTTTTCGGGTGCCTTCGAGCCCTCACATTCTTTTGAGTGCGCCTTTGAGCCCTCACATTCTTGTGAGTGTGCTTTCGAGCCCTCATTTTTATTTTTTTTTACTTGGGTAGGTCACCCATCACAATGAGACCACTTCTAAAAAAAAACAAAAAAAAAACAAAAAAACAAAAAAAGTGGGTCGTCTTCCAAATGACTTGTTTCTTGATTTCTACATCTCCCTGTAAAGGTCATGTGTCCATCTACTGTTTAAAAAAAAAAAAAATGGGTCGTCTTCCCAATGACTTGTTTCTTGATTTCTACATCTCTCTGTAAAGGTCGTGTGTCAATCTATTGTTTCATAAGTCTTAAAAAAAAAAAAAAAAGGTGTTCTTTCTTTATCTACTTTTCTTTATAAATTTACTACACAAAGATAAAAGAAAATGAAATTTTTCAATATCTTTGCATAGTAAATATTATAAAGAGGGGGCAACTGTCATAACCCAATTTTTGACCATTTCATCTTTATTATTATTTTATTTAATGAAAAGGATAAAAAAATAATGATGATGAAAAAAAACAAGTAAAATAAAATAAATGAAGAATGAATTAAATTTTGGGTTACGGGCAATATGAATGGAAGTTTTGGGGTTTAAATAAACTTTGGAATTAATCTAATTAAGCTTGGAATTAATTTATTTAATCCAATTTAGGGTTTAACTGGAGGATTGATAAATTTCTAGACTTAATTAAGCTTGAAATTAAGTTAATTCATCCAATCAAGGATTTAATTGGAGAATTAATAAGTTTTGAGACTTAATTAAGCTTGAAATTAATTTAATTAATCCAGTTAAGGATTTTAATTGGAGAATTGATAAGTTTGGAGACTTAATTAAGCTTGTAATTAATTTTATTAATTCAATCAGGGGTTTAATTAGAGAATTGATAAGTTTTAGACTTAATTGGACTTTGGATTTAATTAAATTAACTTATTCAGGGGCTTAATTGAAAAAACTATTAAGGTTTGGGGTCCAAATTTTGAAATTAAAAAATACAAGGACGACATTGGAAAAGCGCCGAAATAAAGGGGTCCAAATTTAAATTTTATCCAGGGGGCTTGATTGCACGATTTCAGAATTCCAGGGACCAAATTGAAAGCAGCCTTTAGAACTAGAAAACGGGGCCGTTTTGCAGCGACTGTTCACCGTCTTCTTCCTCTGCAACGGCTCTGCCATTAAAGGCAGAGACGTTTCATCCGTTGGCAGCAATGCTTACTCATTGAAGACGGCTGTTACCACCGGTTCTGGCCTTATAAAAGGAAGAAATCACAGAACAAAAGGAGGGGGGGGATTGAATGGAGAATAAACCCAGAAAAGGGAGGAAGAAATCACAGAACAAAAAAAATACCCAAGGGGGAAAGAAAACACAGAACCGAGAGTATAAATCCAGGGTTAAAGGGGAAGAAAAACCCAGGACCGGGAGGCTAAAGATCCCAAACGAAAAAAAACCAGAGAGAAAGTCCAGAATAATAAAAAGAACGCAACACCAGAATTGTCATCATCTTCAATTCTTCCAGAAACCAGCCACTGCCATTCTCCAACACAACTGCACCAGCACTGCCAACGCCATCGTCAGCTCATCATCTTCTTCATCCCAGCAGCCACGCCAAGAACCGCTGAGAGGGAAAGAACAGAGACGGAGAGTCACAGAACCAGAGCAAAAAAAAAGCAACGAACCCGAGAAAGCTTGGGTCCAGCCAATCCCCGGTTCCAGGATCCTTAGCATAGTAGTCTTCGTCCAGAGCAGGGGAGTTTGAAAGCAGGGACCAAAGTTTTTTTTCCTTCCTATACACAACTCAAAGGGGGAAAAGGAAAACAGAGAAGGAAAGAAACCATTTCACGCCTGCAGACAAAGAAAAATCCAAAGGACAGTGGAGCTACACCGGGAAACAAAAGATAAGAGCCATCGCGCCATCGTCTTCATCGTCGTTCTTCGCTGCACAGGTAAGTTTCCCTTCTCTGCATTCAATAAGTGTCAAATGCAGTGTGAAGGTAATTTAATTACCTTCACACTATTCATGCACGCGTGAATTAACTTCACGCGTGCTTCTTCTTCTTTTGCCCAGCCGGGCCACTGGCTTGGGCCAGTGGCCAGGCCGCGCCCAGCCCAAAAAAAAATAAAAAAATAGAAAAAAAAAATAAATAAAATGTGTATGCATAAATAAAAATAATGTAAATTTATTGGTTTATTCACTGACGCCAGAGTTAGGAATAAAAATACCGGTTTAAATTTATATTATTTTTATTCATTGTATTTTTATTTTTGTTTAGCTAGAAAAATAAAAAAAGTGTGCATGCATAAAAAAATAAATTTATTTTTTTATTTATTTATTCACTGGCGCTAGAGTAGGGAATAAAATATATTGATCTAATTTTTGTCGTAGCTACGAATTTTGACCAACGCCAGAGTTGGAATTATTCGAGCTCGAATATTCACTGGCGCCAGAGTCAGGAATATTATAGACAAATCATCACAACATAAATTAATAAATATTTAGCAATTTAAGACAAAACCAACAATGCAGTCTGCCTTAGTTAGAACGTTTAAGGGGTGATAATATCTTCCTTTTTACGTAACCAATCCCGAGTCATAGAATCTCTGTTGACCAGTTAGGGTTCCTAGTGACCATAATACTAGGTGGCGACTCCTCAAACAAGACATTTTTTCCTAAAAGAACCGGATGCCAAAAATCTGTTATTTTTCCATAAATAATTCAAGAGAATTATTTTTTAGGGCCGCCGCGATGTCGGGTGCGACACTAAGAATCATATATATCAATAAATAGTAAATAAATTATTAACACTAATTGAGTCGAGAAGTTAAGAGATAAATACATATTAAGATATTTAATCTTGTATTGTGAGTGGCTCTTCAAATTATTTTATTTAATTATATAACAATAAAATTGTTTTTATAAGAAAAGTAATAATTTAAATTCTATCAAAATAAAATATTTTTCTTGTATAATTCCATATATCTATTTTTTATTCATATAATTTTTTTCAACAATTTTTATATGGGTTCTTAATTCAATAAAAACCAAAATTTATTAGAATAAAGATAAAAAAATAAATCTGGACGACTTGAAATACAATTAAAAAAAGGATCTCTTTAATTAAAATGTCTTTATCTTATTAATGTGCTTCCTTTTTTTTTGGCATTTTTCTCTACAAAATATTTGTTTCATAGACAAGAACTTATAAGAATCATAGAAGGAAGCTTGAATAAAATAAAGTTTATTTGAATAATTTTAATGTGAATATCTTTAAAAAAATAAGAATACAATAATCCTCATTCTAAAAAAATTGAGTTAGACTATGTGCTCATTATTTTATTTTTAAAGTCTTGATCTGTCAAGTTATATGGGACTAAAGTCAATACTTTCTAATTTGAATCATTTTTCAATGTAATTGAAATTATATTTTGTCTCCCCGTTATCTTCTCTTTCTCTCCTCTTTTCTTCTCCTTTCTCTCTTGAAAACCCATATGTTTCTCTCTTTCGGCCTCTCCTTTCTTCATCCAAGAAACTGTCGGCCTCTGTCTCTCGGTCTCCCTCCTTTTTTTCTCCTCTCCCCCCCTTGTTTTCTATCATTTTCTCCCCCTCCTTCTTCTTCCTTTCAGGTCACTGTTTATAGGGGCAGGGGGAGCAGGGTTGACCCTGCCCCGTCCCATCGCTGCCCATGCATGGGGCGCACGTCTCCTGCACTACTGCAGCGTCGGTCGAGGTGGCCAATGGAGGTGTCGCTTGCAGGGCACGACTTTTCTGTCTTCTCATCATGAGGAGGTGCGGGTGGTGTCCAGTTTTGGTTTTAACAAGGCACATGGGGAGCAAGGAAGAAACAAGGGGAAGAAAACAAAAAAGCTTCTCTTCCCCTACTATACATCCAGGGGAAGAAGAAGAAGAAACAGTGCCGCCTTAAAACGACACTGTTGTTGCGATGTCACGGTCGCATAAATTAATTACCCTAGCTTCAAACACAACACACAAGATAGTATACAGCAAGCAAGGGGTCGATCCCACGAGGAAGATTCAAGTTAGATTTTTATGCTAGATGATATGCAATTTGGGGGAGAGGGGTTTGGATGTTATATAGGCTAAAGCAAAATAAAACAGAATACTATCAAACAGAATTTAATAAAATCAGAAAATTATCAAGAGAACAAACCTTGGTCGCAAGCACACATCTACCTATAGAAATCAGAGCTGATCATGGAAACAAAACATCAATTTATATTCTGAATATTTATCTCTTCTTAATATTGGTTAGTTAACGGACCCGTCGTATAACTAACCCTAACCAACAAACAATCGCAGTGTCCGCACTAATGATTTAATCCAATGGCAGCCTTAAGATTTAGATAAATTCATTAATCTTAACAACCAAGTTGTCTGCTTGTGTTGCTTTGATCAAATGTTCTCCCTAAGTTTAATAACGTAGTTCCGCTATAATTATCAAGCTTAGTTGCTTCACAAGTTTATATACCACAACTCCGGTTTTGATATCAAACTTAGCAATAAATTGTCTACAATAATAACTTAGAGTCCGCTCTAGCAATTAAAATAAACAATCATAGGAAAAATAAGCATAGGAGAACAAACCTATTCATCATATAAACTGAAAAGAAAAGGTAAAATAAATCTCACAGTTCTTGAAATCCGAAGGTTTTCGTGTCCTTGCAACCAAGAAAACAAGTTTAGCCTTGCATGTTTGTTGAATAACTAATCAAAAAGATGGAAGAATGCATGATTTCGGGTTTATTAGAGTAGGGGGGTGTTTTTCTCCTCTTGGGTGGCTGCCCCCCTTCTCTTCTCTCATTCTTTTTATATCCTATGAAACCCTAATCTCTATTTTACAAAATAGTCCTCTTTTAAGTAGACTGTTTACATTTAAGTACTTCAATAAATATTTTCCTAAAAAAAAGAAATAGTCTTGCATGAAATCTTCAATATCTGACTAAGAGGAGCTAAATTGCTGAAATAAAAACTTGGATATCGGTTTAGATGCTTCGGAACGTAATTTGGACTCGTTTCTTCACAAAACCTGTTTGCTGGTAGAATTCAGTTGTCATATTTGAAAACTCATATCTCCCTCATATGAAATCGTTGTTGGCTGAAATTTGGAGCGTTTATAGGTATTTGAATCAGGAATCCAAAACAATTGAGTTTTCATCAATTGGACTTTTGTAGCTCCAGATATTCAAGTCGAAATGACCAAAGGTCAACACTGGCAGATTGCAAGATTTGACTTTGAAAGCTGTGATTTCCATGCTATTCCTTATTTTATTGTCTTGCCTTAGATTTCCAGAAAGATATGGATGTTAGCTTTTTAATGCCACTGGAATCACTTCATTTTGACCTTTAGAGCTCACGCTCTGCACAAAACATCGACTAAAGGTCAAATATGCCAATTACCTCCAATTTACTCCTTTTTGCATCTTTCATCCAAAAATGCCTTCAAAACATAAAACAAAGAATATCAAGGCATTTTATATAAAAAAATATGCAAAACACTAGTTAAATGTGGGTGAAACTATCGAATAATATGGTTGCATCAAATACCCCCACACTTAGCTCTTGCTCGTCCTCGAGAAAGGATTGGTAAAATTAAATCGAAGTTAAATTAAATCAAATCACTATGACCAATCTCCTAATATCCCATCAATATCCAAGAATATATGCATTATAAACAAGAATAAAATCAAGAAGGATAAATAGTATGAATTTTCATGAATTTATTTACATGTAAACTTCAAAACTCAATTAATTGTCGGGATTTAAATGAAATCTATGCCATGCCAAAGTGATAGGTCCTCTCATTGATATACACTCCAACACTCATGTGTTTAGGGCTTATGTGTTGAAATCTCTCAAATTCAATCAATGAATATGTTCTACCATAAGCTTGCTCTTCAACCTCATCTCCATTACTAACATATTACAAGCAATGCATGAATCAAAAGGTCTTATTTTCTGGTTGTAATAGAGCTAAGGTTAAGGTGAGGTAAAAGAGAGTAAAAGAAAAGGTTCAAACCAAAGAAAGTGGAGCATTTTGAAAAATAATATTTCAAACAAGATAATTCCATCAAAGCACATAAATTTTCCATCTTTAATCACCAATGCTTAACTTCTTTTGATTTCAAGCTTTTTCAACATAAAATCTTAAGAACATAAATGAACTTTTTTTTTCTTTTTTTCTTTTTCTTTTTCTTTTTCTTTGCCCATCTTTTCATTAAGCATCACTTCTTCTTTCTTTTCATATAATTTCCAACCATAATTCCATGAAATATCACAAGTATATGCTCTACTAATCCTTGGCCAGGGGAAAAGGAAAACATATATAAAGTTAAGGCTTATACATGGATAAAGCAAAGAAAAGATAAACAAGCTCAAAAGGGGCTCACTAAGGATAATATGCTTTAGGTTGGCTTTTTGACTCAAGTGGTTAAAATTCATAATGCCTTTATCATCTTCATGTATATATGTAATGCGAATGTAATTTTAACAAGATATGAAGCAAGTTCTAGAGATGCATATCATTGACATAATGCACAATCAAAGAATATAATGTTGAAGGCTCAAAAGCTTGCATTGGCATTACACTATAAAGTCAACATGACATATTCTCAAAGTCAATCCCTAAACCAATTAAACCTTAAAACTTGCATGCATACTCCTTCATTCGATTCATATCTTCATCTATCTTAATTAATTCTCATATATAATACTCACACTCTCATAAACCAATAGCAATTCAAAAGATCAAAAATAGAATTTTTTTTTTTTTTTAACAACAAAGAAAATCAAAATAAGAAAACCAACATTCTCCCAATACCCCCACACTTAAAACACAACATTGTCCTCAATGTTGAAACAAAAGAAAAGGAATATAAGAGAATGATAAAGCGAAAAATGAAAGATAAGGGAAAAAGAAAGCAAATCTTTTTTTTTGGTTAGGTTGCCTCCCAGTAAACGCTTTTGTTTTAAGTCATTTGCTTGACATGTTGCATGCTCATTCTTTGTAGATTGGTTCAGCTAACTCCATAAAAGCGGTGAGTTCTACCGTCCAACCTTCATAGAAAGGTTTCAAGTGATGCCCATTGACCTTGAGTACTTTGTTGGTTTCTAAACTTGTAATTTCAACTGCACCATAAGAAAAAACATTAGAAACAACAAAGAGTCCAATCCAACGAGAGTGCAATTTTCCAGGAAAAGTTTCAAACGCGAATGATAAAGAAGGACTTTGTCTCCAATATTAAACTCTTTTCTTGTAATCACTTGGTCATGGAGACTCTTAGTTTTTTCTTTGTAAATCCTTGCATTCTCATGAGCATTATTTTGTATTTCTTCCAACGTAATTCCAATCTTTTTAGGCACCAAAAGGATAGGCGCCACCCATTCATTGTTCGTGATGGGGTAAATGACTCCTGCATTATGGAGAACAGTTTGCAAAGCTTGCAAATCCAATGCTGATTCATGCATGTTTTGGGGAACACATATATGCCTTTCCATCTCTTCTATCTTGGTAAAATCATAGTCATTGCTCAAAGCCACGCTTAATTCATCCTTGCAATCAAAATCACAAACTTGCTACACACACTTATCAACTTGGTCATTGCATGTGATAGAATAAACATTGCTATAAGGATATGTCATTGCATCATGAAAATTAAATTCAATCTTTTCATCTCCTACTTCCATAGACAAAGTATCCTTACCACAATCAATCTTTGTATTGGCAATTTTCAAGAATGGTCTCCCAAACAATATAGGAGTGTTGTTTGATGAATCATAAGATTCATGTTCCATATCAAGAATATAAAAGTCGCATGGAATGACCAAACTATCAATCTTGACTAGGACATCTTCTATCACACCAAGTGGGTAAACAAAACTACAATCCGCAAGTCATATTACAATGCTAGTTTTATTCAAAGGCTCAAAACTAAGAGAATCATAAACATGTTTAGGCATAACACTAATGGATGCACCTAAATCGCACAAGGCCCTTTTAAAACTAGCATTACCAATAACACATGGGATAGTAAACGCACCTGGATCTTTTTGCTTCAAAGGCATATTCTTTTGAACAACAGCAGATACAACTTCACCCATACTTACCATTTCATGACCTTTCGGTTTGAAAGCTCTCTTGGTATTACACAACTCCTTCAAAAATTTGGCATACTTAGGAATTTGCTTGATAGCATCAAGCAAAGGAATGTTGAGTTCTACTTTCTTGAAAACCTCTAAAATCTCTTTTTCTCTCCTCTTTCTTTGACCTAGAAGAACTCACAGGAAAGGGTGGAATTGTTTTAAAACTGGAATTCATTAAGTGAGGACTTACCTTTGGAGTGTTGGTCGATGTTTCAGTTTGTAGAGGAGGAGGATGTTCCTTCTTTGTACTCAATTCGGTTTCTATCTCTTCTTCTTCCTCCATCTCAATTTGTTTCGACCTTTTCTCTTCAAGTTCTTTCCCACTTCGCAGCATGATCGCACTAACATTTTCTATTGGATTCAATGCTTGGGAGGGCAATTTTCCATTCATTTGTGCTTCCAATTTCCCTACACTTGAAGCTATTTACCCCATTTGCTTCTCCAAGTTGTGAATACTTGACCTTGTTTCCTGTTGAAAAGACATGACATTTTGTTGCAAGGTCATAGTGTTAGAAGCCAAAGTTTTCATCATCTCATGAAGATCATCACTGGATGACGACCTCATAACATTGGAGTTTGTAAATGGAGAGGGTTGTCTTGCTTGATAATTCTGTTGGAGCTGAAATCTATGGGAATGGAATTGTCGGCCTTGATTGCCTTGTTGGGATGGGTTGCTATAGCGTAAGTTGGGATGATCTCTCCATCCAGGATTGTACGTATGTGAAAAAGGATCATACTTACGCTGAGGCTGTCCGTTGAATCCTCCATCAACTGCATGAACCTGTTCAATGTAATCTTCTTGCATTTTTGGGCACATATTTGAGGTATGTCCTTGTAAATAGCATATGCTACAAGCTTTCACATGTTGTACATTGCCACAAGCCAAAGAATGTACAAGAGCAGTAAGATCATTAACTTTATTCTCAATGTTAGAAATACTTACCTCATTTACTTGTTTGTTTGCGAAGTCTCCACTGGTGCCAAACTGTTTCGAGTTGGCTACCATGTTTGAGATCAATTGGCGTGCAGCCTCAGGTGTCTTATCTACCAATGCCCCTCCACTTGCAACATCAATGATACTACGGTCAGTAGGTATCAATCCTTCATAGAAATATTGAATGAGTAACTGATTGGGTATTTGATGATGAGGGCATTGAATACACAGTTGCTCAAATCTTTCCCAACACTCGGAAAGTGTCTCTCCATGAGATTGTCGAATCCCACATATTTCTTTCCTTATATTGGCAACTCGAGATGCTGGGAAATACTTCTCAAGGAAGATCTTTTTCATGCCATTCCAAGTTCTAATTGAACCTGGGAGAATGGAGAAAAACCATGTCTTTGTTGGCCCTTTCAGAGAGAAAGGGAAAGCTGTTAACTTAACATGTTCTTCGTCAACTCCATTCGGTTTCATGCCAACACAAACCATATGGAACTCCTTGAGATGAGTATGATGATCTTCTCCTGCAAGACCATTAAATGTTGGTAGCAAATGTATAAAACCAGATTTGAGCTCAAAGTTTACATTATTGTCGATGTTTATGCATAATGGTTGATTTTCCACGGTAGGAGCAGCAAGCTCCTTGAGTGTTTGTTGTCGTGGAACAGCCATGGTGTTGACACGAGCTTCCTTTCATAACCTACGTAAAGTGTTTTCTATTTCGAGATCTAACTGCACTTGACTTTGATTAGTAGAACAGGTTACTGGCATAAATCATCAAGAAAACTCAAAAGAAACCAATCACACAAGATATCGAAAACAATGCAAATTGTATGAAAATCCTACGCTAAAAACACTAAAACTGCCTAAAAACCTAGAAAACAGTGGAATTTGGCCTCGATAGGGTGGGGCTAATGGTTTACCACCAGTCTTGTTCAGAACGTCGTTTCCCTTCAAGAAACAAAAGACCGATACCTAATTCCACAAAACAAACATGTTTTGAACAGTACCGCTGCCGTAATGAACAATACCGCAGCAAGCAAAAATTCTGTTTCTTCTTGTTTTTTTTTTTTTGGTTTTTTCAGAAAAAAAATAACAATCACAACAAATAAAAATAATAGCACAAGAATCAACTAAAATTACTTCCCCGGCAACGGCGCCAAAATTTGTTGCGATGTCGCGGTCACATAAATTAATTACCCTAGCTTCAAACACAACACACAAGATAGTATAGAGCAAGCAAGGGGTCGATCTCACGCGGAAGATTCAAGTTAGATTTTTATGCTAGATGATATGCAATTTGAGGGAGAGGGGTTTGGATGTTATATAGGCTAAAGCAAAATAAAATAGAATACTATCAAACAAGATATGAAGCAAGTTCTAGAGATGCATATCATTGAAATAATACACAATCAAAGAATATAATGTTGAAGGCTCGAAAGCTTGCATTGGCATTACACTATAAAGTCAACATTACACTATAAAGCTTGCATTGGCATTATTTTTTTATTTTTATTTTTATTTATTTTTTGTATTTTCTCTTTTCTTGTGCGGGGACCCAAAAATAGATTACAACAAAATCCGAAACCTTTTTCTTTTCAATAATACCTCTCAGAAAACATTTTAGTGTGTCGTTCAACGTCATCCCGTGACAATTACAAAAAAAAAAAAAAAAAAGAGTATAAGAAGGTAGTGGATTGAAGACTTTGCTCAGTTTCTATGTCTCTAAACAGTCCCTCTATCCCCTATTTATGTAAGAGATATGGAAAACCGTTGCTGCTAGAATTAAACTCTGCCATTTTAAACCGTGAAACAGAAATAAATTTTGCCATTAAACACGACACATATTCTAGACGTTTTAAGGTTAATATCTAATGTTAAAATAAAAATAAAAATACCCAGGTATTAAACAAGAGAAAAAGTGATCAACAATGTATAAAACCTGATAAATTCATTGTTGGTGAGATGGGGATATTGAAATCGAGATCATGCATTAATTATTCAGCTTCGCTTAATGTGAAGATGATCTTAAAAGAAGAGAATTTTGAGAGGAAACAAGTACAAACTCAATTTTAGGACAATACAACAAGAATTTGATACGATGTTATTAGTTCAGAACTACACAAACCCAAAATGAAACGGCAATCTAAACAATAACAGTCCAGCCTATCATTACGTAGGAATAATGAAACTAAACAACATAAAATCCTAGAAAACCGATTTTACGGAAGTGATAGTCTGTATCAAAGTGAGGACCAGGAGGATAGCTGCTGCAACAGTTCCCGTACCTCTCCAAATATTGGGGAAATATACAAGTCCCAAGTTTGCCTTCATATGGTTCCAGCGGTCCTCATAGTGGTCATTCATCTTACGACAGATATCATCATAACAAGTGGAAGTTTCGCCAATATTTTCGTTAAGCTTGTTAATCATATTTGAAAGTGCGGCATCGTCACCTAGCCGGTGGAGAATGATTCCCTTTCCGACTAGCAAATCCACGTCTTCTGCACTGTTGATAAGATTTGCTTATGTAAGCTTCAAACGGTTTGTAGCACTGCTCCCGAAACCTCACTCCTGCCTCGCGACGCATGACGGCGCTATATTATTTTAACATCAATCGGATCATAAAATCGTAAAAAAATCGTGGATAATTTTAAAATATAAAAAAAAAATTCATGCTTTAAATAAAAATAAAGATTTTTTTTTAAATTCAAGGCATTTGAAATATGTAGATAAAATATATTTCTTTAATCTATTAGAGATCACTGAGATTCTTATTGTCTGATGTCAAGGGAATATTGATATAGACATATATGTAGATGCCCGCACATATGAGAGTAAGAAATGATGAAAGAATCACAGTGTGCATATTTGAAAAAAAAAAAATAAGAAAAATCTAAAGGAATCGCTCTCTCTCTCTCTCTCTCTCTCGCATTCTCTCTTCATCTTTATGTCCCTTTCTGTGCTCAAACACTTAATAATGTCTTGAAAGCGACGCCGCGTGCCAAACCGTAGAAATATCTTCTATCGAAGCAAGCATAAATGCGGCCTCTGTCGATAATACAAAAGGGAAGGGAAGGGAAAGCATCTGACAGCTGTCCAAGAAAAAGGATTTTGTTTCATGGATTCATTTTGTCAAAATCGTAAAATTGATTTTAAAATTGTGATTTTATGCGATTTCATTTTATTTTTGTGATTTCACTCAATTTCAATCCGATTTTATCTATTTTTAATTTTTTTAAATAATTCAACTCGTGATACATGTTTTAACTCATAAAATTATATAATTTTACGAGTTAAAATACAATTTTAACAACCTTGACCGTGAGTTTCGGGCACATGAAAGCCAGCATTTGATTAAGAGGATCGATGGCCCAGGTTGGACAGCCCATCATTACTCCTCTTGTAAAAGTTCAATTAATAATTTGGCTATTTTGTGCTATTTGCACTGAAGGTAATTAAGTCTATTTAGCAGATTATATATATATAATTCGTTGCAAATCTGTTATTAATAAATTAACAAATAAATTATCTGTTACTACAATCTATGCTAATAGCCCCATTTTTTTTTAGCAGTGAAGGTAATTAATTAAGAATATATATGACAGGCAAGAAGGGCAACTACCATTATCATCTTATTGAGTATGTTTCCCAATAATGGTGGGTCTTAGCATGATGTTTCCCATCATATGGGTTATATTTCACTTTTCTCTTCTTTTTTTGAAAGTATATTTCACTTTTTTCTTTTTGTTTGTTTTTGAGAACGCACGAGCTTAATAAGATCTATTCTCGTGATCTGCTTTTCACAATAAAATAAAATAAAATATCACATCACATATGATATAGTATTCTTATGGCGTTGAGAAAAAGAAATTTGAGACCTACAATATGCATTTTGTAAGTTAGATAGATACATTAAAAAGTAATTTTATAGTGATTTTGTTCTAAATGATCTAACAGTCACACTCTCCACGTGTGGAATTAAGAGTTTTTTTTGCAACAAAAAAAAAAACCTTTTAAGTTTTGTCAATGTTTTTCTTCTAGTATATATAAAAAAAATTAATTGGAAATTAAAAACTTTATGTTTGCATTTAATAAAATAAACTAAGAATTATATATATTAATAAATATTAAATAAATTATTAATGTTAGCTAAAAGATTGAGTCCAGAAATTCAGATATATATATATATATATATATATATATATATATTAAGATATTTAATCTTGAGAATAGCTCTTCAAAATTATTTTATTTAATTATACAACAATAAAATTATTTTTTATAAGAAAAGTTATAATTTAAATTTTATCAAAACAAAATATTTTTCTTGTATAATTCCATCTATTTTTTATTAATATAAATTAAAAACTAAAGTTAACGCTTTTCTAATTTGAACCATTTTTCAATGTAATTAATGCATATTTTAAAAAATCTTTACAGCTTCAATAATAATAAAATAATAATAAAAAAAGTAGAACAAGATCTTTTACCGATCAGGAACCGATCTTTGATTAATTTTCCATCTGAATTCAGTAAAGGGACCTTAAAGAGAGAATTAACCTAAAGGTAAGAATTAATTTAAGCCAACAACTAATCTTTGATTTTTGGAAAACAGCCAAAAAGAGCTGTCATTGTAGACTATGATCTCCAATTATTTGCTTCGTGAACATTGAATTATCAAACTATTAAAGGATCTATACTTATAATATATTATTTATTGGAATAACATTTTATATTTATTTTTATATTTTTTATTTTAATTTCACTCTTTAACAACACCATCTTTTTTTATATTTCTTCATTTAATATTAGATTTTTTTTTGAAAATTATGCTTCATAATTTTTTTATTAGGTTATATATTGATCCCATGAATTTAATTTTTTTCTCGATTTTAACATTCAATATTAGATTTGTTGAAGATGGTTTCATATATTTTTTTGATATGTTTTTTTATGAACTTATCATTATCTCATTACTCATGTTTTCAGTTTAACAAGTTAACCTAGTTTAATTTAAGTAATTTTTTGTGCACATCTTTTATTAATTAATTATTTTTCTTGATTTTATCTTTTAAAATTGAATTCGTTAAAAATAGAGCATCATAATACTTTTTATATTTTTTGTGTAAGGTTATCTCCATCTCTTATATAACCAATGCCATGATATTGGGAAGTGGACCCATGTTGATTTTTTTTTGGATCTTTTTTAAATTAAATATATTTTTAATTGAATTTTATAATTTTTTTTATTTACTTTTTATAAAATTTCTCGAATTTATGATATGGATTACAGGTTTGATAGTTTGATCAAAGTTGACACAATTTAAATTTTAAATCATGTTTTAATTGAATATGTTTTTTATAATTATTTTTCCTTCTCAAGTAGATACCCACATTGATTTAAAATAATTTAAAAAAAAATTGGCTGAGAACACAAATTGGCTTTTAAAAATTACGTGAGAATATTTTACAAATATTTCTTATTTACGTGAGATGTTTTCCACGCGAGTAATTATTTTGCCAGAATTGTGTCGTCAAATATTTCTCATTTACGTGAGATTTTTTCCAAGAGAGTAATAATTTTTCTAATTATTTTTGTCAGAATTTATTGTTGCTATTAAAATATTAATGGTGTTATTCATTTATTGCTATTAATATTGTTATTATGATTATAATAACAATATTATTATTATTGATAAATATAATATAGCACAGCATGGCATGCAGCATACATCCATTTATGCCCATCAAGCCAGGGACTACAAAAGCATGACCATACAGCGATGAGAGCAGGAGTGAGCAACATATATAGCACAGCATGGCATGCAGCATCAACCAGAACACATGGCATAAGTCAGCCATCAGAAACCACTAAATCCAGCAGAGGGACGACCAACCAGAGATCAATATCAGCCAAGACTGGTAAGGAAATGGTTCTGTTCATGGAAATGCAACACCAAATAAAACATCAGCTAAAGTGCAATTGTCTTCAAAAATTCTTTTGTTTCTCAAAAGAATTAACAACAAAGAAATAAAAGAATAAACAAATAAATCAAAATTTGCTTACTTGGACAACCGGAGAAGTTTGCTAAAAAAACAAGAGCATAAACAGTCGGATGGAAATTCGTCAATTTCCTTTCTTAGTCTTTTTCTTCTTTTTTTCCTTTTTTTTTCACTTCACTATTTTTTCTCTTCTCTTTCCTTTTCTTCCTGATTTTCTTTTTTCTTTTTATATTTTTTATATATAATTTCAATTTTTTTAATTACAAAACAAAATAAAAAGGTTGGTGGCAGTTTTGTAAACAAACAAAATAAAGTAGATGAGTAAAGCTAGTTGCGGGTCGAGGAGCGGACCCTTGGGTCAGGCTACAGGCTAACACATGGATCTATAAATATAAAACGGTGTCGTTTAATCACAATTTAAATACCATTTTTTTAGACTCTTTTCTTTTTAATTTTCTTTTGTCTTCTATGATTTCTCCTTCTTTTCTCTCTTTAAACCCAGAAAACGACGATGGTGGCTTTGTCGTACATATGTCTTTGCCTCGAGCTATAATAACAATGCATAATGAGCTAACTAGTTAGATTTTATATTTATTTTTAAAAATTAATTGTTTAAGTTGCACAATGAGACAGTATATAGTTCAAGGATGCCAGTCGAAATGCCCCCTCAAGCAAACTAATGCTTCCATTTCTTTGAGTGAAATGAACAAAAACAATGGGTGAGTTGAAACTTGGGCATTGATAACAGGGTCAGGTTCTGTGTCAGCAAAAAGCCAACAGAATTTGCATTGTTACAGGATGCGTTTTTTAGGACAAAATTTACAATCCAATAATAGGTTTTAGCACTAAAAGAAACAGTTATATGCATGCTTTTCAATAATATATGGGCACTTTTGAGTAGTCAATTTAAGAACACTAAAAGTCACTTGTTAACTCCACTCTCTTGTACAAAACCAGCAAATCTCACAATAAGCTACTCTGATAGCTGATTGGATTCACCAATCTGTCGATTTCATGAGGAATCCATCGTTATATGCACTCAGATTAGGAGTACTCAGCAGCGTACCAAGATATTGTACAGAGAACAGTATAGAATACGTGACCTAGCAGAGCCACAAGAAGATACAGCCTCTCTTCTACCTCTCTTCCCCCGATCTCATCTGCAGGCTCCACCAAACCAGCCTCTCAGCCACCGTCACCTCCATATTCTTTTATCATCACTAAAGACTGGAGAAAGATGAAGAAACGAAACACAAGCCATCACTAAGTTAGCATGAAGGGAATGACGCGGACATGAAGGGAATGTGAAGAGAGATCGGAGTAAGTCTCTCTCTTTCTGTACTGCTACTTCAAGCTTGAATTGCTTTGCTCGTTGCTAGATGATGCTGTCTGGTTTTCTTTGAGAGTTTGGTTTTCTCTGCTTCTAAGTTACAGCAGCTAGATCTCCTCATCATTGATGTTTATGCGTGTCACTCGCTATATGAGAATCTAGTATGTTTTGCTGAGTGTTATGTTCGGGAACAAATATTGGGCCATTAACCTTTTCAAGCAGTGATGGAGTAGGAGTGCAGTTAAGAACACACCCTAGCTGTTTGACAGAATGCCGATGAAGATGATAGTCATTTTAGTGTTGCTGCTTGTAACAACCCAGGAGGTGGTGCTAACCAGAGAAAGCTAAACAATAATGCTGTAAGCATAGAAACAAACAATAAAAAATCCATAAAAACTCAGAATGCTCCCCTCCAACAAGCCTCCAATTCTGTCTATCCTCCCCTCCCCCTCAAACAAACCTCCAATTATGTCGATCCTCCCCTCCCCTGCTTCCCAGGTCTTAGCAACCTGCTTCAAACCTCCCCCTTACAATCCAACCACACAAACACCTGCTAATGCCCTTATTAATCCCGCCACCCTGAACTTTTTGCAACCTATATGTTACACAAACAACAGCCAAAACAACAAGCACTTACCTAAAACAGCTCTCACTCCCTCTGTCTCTGCTAAGATTTATTTTGAACGTTTCCCGTCTTGGCTTGATTACCAAGATCTCAAAAAGGCTTTCTCAAAGATAAGTCCTGTCACCAACCTCTTTGTTTCCAGGAAAAAAACAAAACAAGGGAGACGGTTTGGTTTTGTATCTTTCTTCTCCCTTTTAGAAGATACAGACCTTTGTGATAGATTGAACCTGGTATGGTTCGACTCTTTCAAAATTCGTGCTAACCTAGCAAGATTTCAAACACCTATAGATTCCAAGAAAAAGACAGTCCACTCTACAAAGCCAGAAATCAAAATCCCACCCAAACTAGCCCTTAGAGACAACAGGACCTTTGTTGAAGCTCTTTTGGTCCAACAACCATCAAAGAAGACTGTGATGTATGAGTCCACTCAGGATGACAAGGAATGGCTGTTGAGAAGTCTGGTCGGTTCTATAGCCACAGAAGTGGACTATGCAAAACTGGAGCATATGGTTTTGAAAACTGTCAAGAAGGCAATTGGATTTCGCTTCCTAGGAGCAAGCCAAGCAGTTATCACCTTTACAGACAGAGAGACTATGGAGAAAGAGTTAACAAACAGTAGCTCTGCCTTGGCAAACTACTTCTCTAGTATCAAACCATGGAAGAGGGAAGTAAAAGCAGTGGATAGATTTGTTTGGGTGTCTATTATGGGACTTCCTCTAATTGGCTGGAACCGAAGATGTATTGAATCAATGGTTGAAGATGCAGGCAAGATGATTGGTTACGATATTACAAGTGTGAGTCAAGGTTCACTTATGGGAGTCAAGGTTCTTTTGTGCACAACCTCTTTCACGACTTTAAACAAACAGCTTTCACTGATTCTAGACGGAGAGAAATTTGATATATCAGTCATGGAAATGAAGCCAGGTTTTAGCCCCATGCTTACCACAATTAAATACTCAATGGATACATCAGGCACTGAAGAATCAGATGAAGAGTCATGCAGTAAAATCACACCTTCAGAGGAGTGTCCGCCAGCCAGTATAAATGAACCAGAAGCTGACCGAACCTCAACAGAGCAACATGACAAGGACATGCAAAATGACCCCTCTCTCATTCTCTGCACAAGATACACTGAATCACTCAACAACCAAGACCAAACTGACACAACATACAAAACCTTCTGCCTCTTTCCTGAAACTAAGGAAACACTCAAGCTACAAACAAAAAACCAGCAACTACACATTGCCTCTCACCAATTGTCCTTTATAGAGCCATGCTACGACACCATCAAGGAAAAAATTCAAGTGGTAGAAACCAGCTACAGCAACTCAGATGACTCAGCATCAATATCCTTTTCGAGAGTGGGCCTCGATAAAAAAACAAACACAAACTAAAGCCTCCTCTGTCCAAGTTACAAGGCCTACCCCGAAACAAACCAGACCCATGATACTAGCCAAAAGCCGGAGCCACAATACACATCAGCAATCTTTCTCTGCCTTCATACGTGACCTAGCAGAGCCACAAGAAGTAGTGGAAATGGAGTTGGAAGGAAAGATGAAAGATAAAAAGCTTAGAAGAGCTAGAAGGGTTGCGCCTAAATCTTCTTTCAACAAAAAGAAGAATGTGTTGAAAGTTAAATCTTTTGCAGCTCATATACCTAATGGAGCACCCAACCTTTTTGCAATGAAGGTAACCAACACCCAAAACAACACACCTCTACAAGACACCACACCATCCCCTGCTATTAAGTCATCCGACATTGGAAAGAACCATAACTATGCCTCCACGGATGATGAAACCAGTGTCATGCATCACCATTTACCACCCCTGTTGAACCCTCAAAGCAACCCACAAACATTTTCAGACGCAACCATTGAAAACACAAACGAGAAAAGCAGCAAAACAAGAAAACTGAAGTTGTTGCAAGCCAGTGGTAGTGTTGCTAACACTATGGAGGATTGTGATTCTTCTGACTCCTTAAACTCAGGAATCCAACAAGGAAATGTTCGGTTTCAGATCACTTGTACGAAGCATCAAGACAATGGGTTTGACAGTGAAAAGGAGACTCAAGAAATGATACAAGATGCTGTGGCTCTAGGTTTGGGAAACCCGCAAGAACTAAAAGGGTTCAAAGAAGGAATAATGAGAAATATTGATAGAGAAGTTGATGAGTGGACATCAGTTAACCAGTTGTAAGTTCTTTATCCTGATAAGTCTAGCCTGCCTTGGTCTTTTGCTCTTTTTATGAATATCTTTGCTTGGAACAGCTGTGGTTTAGGCATGTCACACAAGAAAAATTCAATCCGGAATAGGCTTATAAAAAATAATATTGGCATCTGTTTTCTTTTTAGAAACAAAGAAAAACAACTGTTGTGACTCCTTCATTAGAAATCTGTGGAATATTGCAACTGTCAAATGGGCTTTTCTAGAATCTATAGGGAAATCAGGAGGGATTATAGCAATGTGGGATAGCTCTGTCTTTGAAGTTAGCTCGGTAGAATTTGGGGGGCAGTGGATCAGCCTATGCGGCACGCATATTCCCTCTTCCTTTACTTGTATGATAATTGGTGTATATGCTGCATCTTCAGTGAAGGACCGTGCTAATATGTGGGAAGAAATCACCACTCTTAAGTTTGCTTTCGAACTGCCATTGGTGGTGCTAGGCGACTTCAACGAAACTTTACACGCTCATGAGAGAAGTAGTGGTCACCTCAATTCTTCAGGTTCAACTTCATTCCGCAAATTCATATCAGACTGTGAACTGGTTGAATTCAATTTGCAAGGGCATCGGTTCACTTGGTTTAGGGGTGGTTCTATGAGCCGCATTGACAGAGCTTTCGCTTCCCCGGACTTTCATCTACAGTTCCCGTCTCTATCTCTCTGCCGCTACCCTAGAGGGCTGTCCGATCACTGTCAGCTGATTCTCCAAAGCCCGGAGGTAGACTGGGGGTGGAAGCCGTTTCGTTTCATAAATTGCTGGCTGTCGCACCCTTCTTTCTTAACAGATTTTGAGGCCCTCTGGTCTGAAAGCTGCAAGGAATTTCCAGGTGAGTTTAGTTTGATTAAGAAGTTGGGGAACATGGGAAAAAAGCTGAGACAATGGAATAAATCCACTTTCGGGGATCAAAATTTAAAACTTGCAGACATCCAGAACTCCATCACAACGCTTGAGAACTTAAGCGAAGTGCGTCTCTTATCGGAGACCGAAAAAACAAAGCTCCAGGGGCTGAATTCTGAGCAATGGGAAGTTAACAGAAGGGTGGAAGATATGTGGAGGCAAAAATCTCGTCAAAATTGGTGTAAAATGGGGGATAAGAACACTCGTTTTTTCCACATATCAGCAAGTCTAAGGAAGGGTCGCAACTACATTAGTAAGATTGATCATAATGGCAGTCATCTAGTCTCCTCAAATGATATAAAAGAAGGCGCTGTCAACTTCTTTTCATCCTTGTTTCGCAAACCAACATGCAAAAGAATTGAAATGGGAGGTTCGGGGTTCTCTAAAATTTCAGAAGCCAAATCAATTTGGCTAGAAAGACCACCTTCAATGGAAGAAGTGAAGCAAGCTGTGTGGGACTGTGATGGTTCCAAAGCCCCTGGCCCTGATGGTTTCACCTTTTGTTTCTATAAAAAAGGTATGGAATATCATCAGCTCAGAGGTTTTTATGTTGGTTAAAAGTTTTTTCAGAACTGGTAAACTTCCAAAGGGTATCAACTCTTCTTTTGTAACTTCTGATTCCGAAATCAAAGGAGCCGAGCAGATTCTCCCATTTTCGTCCGATAAGCCTGATTCACGGGCTATACAAAATAGTGGCAAAGCTACTGTCCACTAGGCTTCGTCATGTCATGACAGATGTGATCAGTGTTAACCAGTCTGCATTTATTGCTGGGCGTCAGATTCTAGATGGGTTCATGATAGCAAATGAGGTTGTCCATGGTGTGCGTAGCAAGAAGAAGCATGGTCTCTTATTGAAGGTAGATTTCCATAAAGCCTTTGACTCAATTTTTATGGGAACATATTGACACAAGTATGGATACATGGGTTTTGGCTCACACTGGAGGAAGCTGATATTCGAATGCTTATCCACTTCAAAATTAGCCATCTTGATAAACGGTTCTCCTAGTAGAGAATTTAGTTTGGAGAGGGGTCTCAGGCAAGGGGACCCACTCTCTCCATTCCTATTTGACATTGCAGTTGAGGGATTGACAGTTTTATTCAATAGGGCATCAGCTTCAGGTTACTTCAAAGGCTTACAGACTACCCCAAGTCATTACTTAACTCATTTGCAATATGCCGACGACTCTCTGATTTTCTTGCCAAATGATTTTCCCTCTCTTCTACATGCCAAGAGGATTCTACGTTGGTTTGAGATCATTTCCGGACTGAAAGTTAACTTCTATAAAAGCTCACTAATAGGTATCAACTTGGACAACGACTACACCTCTAGCCTGGCGAACTCAGTCTTCTGTCGTAGTGATACTTTCCCGGTTAGGTACCTTGGACTACCTCTTGGAGCCAATCCCAGCAGAATCTCTACTTGGAAACCAGTGTTGTCCACTATCAGAGCAAAGCTACTCACATGGAAAGGGAATTTTTTGAGCATGGCGGGAAGGTTATGTCTAATTAAATCAGTCTTGAGCTCTCTTCCTCTGTTTTACATGTCAGTTTTTTGCTATGCCAAAGGGTGTTACTAAAGCCATCTCTTCTCTAACCCGGTCTTTCCTTTGGAAAGGAAGCTCAACTTCTCATGGCCTTTTTTAAGGTGGCTTGGCATAAGGTAATAAAGGATAAATCTTCTGGTGGTCTTCGGGTTGGGATCCATCCACAACAAAAATCTGGCTTTGCTCTTTAAATGGATATGGAATCTAGACAATGGAGTGGCAGGAGGCTGGCAAGAACACATTCTTCTAAAATACCGGACCTCACTTTATAAATGGTATCCCTGAGTTTGCAGGTTCTTTATCTCCAACTTGGCATGGCATTGTTTCGGCAATCTTCTCAACACAAAACATAGCCAATCTTTTACATGCAAATGTCGGGTCAAGGTGGGTGACGGGAGGAACATCCGGTTTTGGACTGACTCTTGGCTCGGCTCTGCAACCAATCTCCAACTCTTATTCCCCAGACTTTATAACCTCTCCTTGCAGCAAAACACCAACCTTGCAGATATATTACAATTTGACAGATGCATCTTTAAACCTTTCCTGGAGAAGAACCCTTCGGCCTCGTGAGATCTGCCAAAGGGAGAGCTTGATCGCAGAGGTGCAGCGTGGTCTCCTTTTCTCAGATGGTGCAGACTGCAAGTTATGGAAATTCCACAGCTCTGGCATGTACTCAGCTCAATCAGGTCGCCTCTTCTTTGATAGTCTATCGGTCATTGAAAATAATCACTCCCTTACTCTGCTATGGAATGGTTATGCCCCCCCAAAAGTGGATGTGTTCATTTGGCTTCTTCTTCATGGAGGTTTGAGTACAAGAAGTTTTTTAGCTGAGAGGAGAATCATAAATTATGAGGAATCTCACTGCCCCATTCTGCTGCAAGGAAACCGAGACAATTAATCATCTTTTCCATTGGTGTCCTATAACATGGTCTCTTTGGGGTCGTTTCTTGAAATGGTTCGGGTGCTCAGGTTGTCTACACAAAGACCCAAATCAAAATCTGCAGGAATGGTCCGGATTGATTAATGGAAAATTTCAGCGTCGTGCTATTACACTCCTCTGTAAAGGTCTGTATTGGTCAATTTGGATAGCGCGCAACCGCCTAATCTTCGAATCCAAGGCTCCTGATTGGGATATGATTTTTGATCTCACTTTTCACCGTTTGGCTTTCTGGTTGAAGTCCTCAGTTACAAATTTCAGCTATACAGGCTCAGATCTTTTTAGAAATCCTGAATGTATTATGAACTGGACTAACTAATTAAGTCCCTCATCACTTTGGTCTTTTCTTTCTTCATATTCCCATTGTATTCTATCTTTCGTTCAGCCCCACTTACTTGATAGGGCTGCTTATTTAATATATAATTATCTCGTTTACTATCAAAAAAAAAAGAACAGTATAGAATAGAATAGGGTCTTAATGGGATTTAGGTGCTCTTATACATTGCCTTTGGTGCTCTCTCTCTTATTCTTCTCTTTTGGATGTCTTCTCCAGATTTTTGGAATTTGTTCTTTTATCCACAAGAAAAAAGAGGCCTCAATTAGCATAACTTTCATGTTTTTCTTGAAAATTTAGCATGTTTTAAGCCTAAGCCAACCCTTATTCATCTGTACATGTTTTTCTGTTTCCTAGCACGTTATCCATCAATGCAAGTATACATGAAGTTGCAAGGATCACTACAATAGCATAAATATACCTTCGTTCCATCCTTAGATCAACATGCTGCTCCATAACCATCAACTACCCTTATCCCAAAGACAGCCCCGTGTTGTGGAACAGCATGAATGTTTTGCCAGCAAGAAGCAGCTATTAAGCGATTTATGACATCCATTGCAAGCCTATTTTTTTGTAGAATTTAGTAAGATAAAAGTGATGATAATATATTAGATAGTCACCAAGCATGCAATGGTAAGGCCAACAAAAGAAAAGTCCATGTGTTCTTTTTGGTCATGAGAAACTCAATTCCTTAACAATGGACCATAGCCCTGCACAACCATGTAACTTGCAAGACACATCCATTTTCTTATAATAAGTGACGCATTTAGCAAGAGTTTTATGGATGTTTGGTTGTTGGAAAAAGTTTGAACCTTTGACCTTATAATTTGCAGAAAGAGTTTTCAAATGCATATCAAAGAGGTTTCGTCTTCATTTCCTCAAGAGAAACTTATGCTTTGGCTTTTATTTAAAACACAACATCCTAGCTATAGCACTAAGATTACCACTATAATATTCAACCATAGTACTGCAAATGGAATTGGAAAGTGAGTATCTATGTAACAGTGGTTGTTGAGTGTGAGTGGGCGATGTTTGTGTCACTGACAAATCTAGAAATGAATGACAAGTCTTGCAAAGTGGTTAGTTGTAAGATAAATTCCATACAGAATAATGAAGTAAGAAATCTCGATCAAGGACTGAAATCCTGAAAGGTACTCACCACTTCCACCAAGAACACCCCAAGCGGTTAGTGGACTGAAATCTATCGCTGCTCCTTTCAGCATGCTTTGCCAAGGCACTGCCTTTGATCTCAAGCCAATAAATAAAAAACCTTAGAATCATGAACCACAATATATTTACAAAATCAAGCTTGAAACAATTCTACAATTGGCATGCATAAACCTGCTCAAACATATAATGAACTGAGAAGACAGCTGCTTCCTTGACAGTTTGACAAAAAGGAAAAAAACGTTAGGAAATGTACCCACAAAGAATGCTGAAAATCAACCTTGGTTGCCACTACTTGAGGGGTCTAAAGGCAACATGAATATTAAGTCCAGCAAGCAAGAAATTGTTCCCTTTGTACAAAATAATTCTCTCACGGATGACTAAATTGGAACAAGATCGATTAACATATCAGATATTAAGAAAAAACAAGGTAGATGATTGCTCTCCCTAGAATAGTCATTGTTTGCATTTTAAGAGATAAGTAAATTCTCCTATGAGCTTTCTCTACTATGACTTTCTATTGAATCCAAATTTTGAACAGATCAATTCAATGCAACCCAATTTCTTATCATAGGGCCCAGAAAAAGCTAAAAAAAAATCTCTTGAGATAGCTTACGGCATGAAACAATACATTATGCACCATGATCTTACATTCAGATTATATGGAAAAATGAAGGATGAGAGAAGTGTCGATCTTGGAATAGGTAGGGCATTAGAAACTGTTCAACCAGTACCTGCAGTACCCTGTTGACTTTAAACACCTTCATAATTCAATCCCTGCATTAGAGACACCAAAATAACCAGAACTTTTAACTCTAAAAGCCATTTTACAGGTATGACTATTTCAAAACATGATCCACATGATAAATATTATGTCACATCTGTATCCCAAAGATCTCCATTATAAAATTAAACTTAAGTCCCACACATGAAACATAGGAATCAAAAGGGTCAGGAAGGTATGCTATCCAGAGAAAGGTATGGCTGGGCAGCCAGTTTTGAAACACAGATTGCCAGGACACCATTAGACACTTCCTTTTCTTCTGCATATAATTTCCTATAAATCTTGACACCCGGTTTGCTCTGTTATACAATTCAGACCTTATAAATTCAAGAACGCAATCACCAGTAACAATTTTTTCAACAAGTCTCTCATTTCAAACAATACAGGTTTTAAATGATTTCTGGGAGCAAGGAGTGTAATGTAAAGATTCTTGCACAAATGCAAACCGAAATATTTAGAAGTTTACTACCCAGTAACTGTTATGCACAAATAACAGAAACCCTACTCCTTATCCCTAACTAGCCAAACTAAAATCTTGGATTTTACCAGCATTATAGGCAGTTACAAGGTATAACAGCTTATTCTAGCAAGTCATCCTCGCTATGTCTCAACTGAGAACATCATTTCGACAGCAACGCATAAACATCAACACAGAACTAGGTTTACCTTCTTCAACAGTTTTAACTCCAGGAAGGACTTTCTTGAGACTCTCAGCTTGCAACATCTTAAAAAATGAAGCATATCTGTGAACATTCAGGAAACAGATAAAAGTATATAGCCCATACTGAAAATATAAATGAATGATTATATCTCGACAATGCAGGCTCAACTCACCACAGTTTTGTTTATGAGTATCACATCTCCCAGCCCAATTCTATAGCAAAACAAACTGAATATAAGCTACAAAAATATATACGAAAATAAAGACATCCATCCACTTTCTTGAAGAGAGTTCTTCAAAGGTTGCACAATCATAAACTTGCAAATATTCATGATGATGTACTTGAAGCATATGGCAAACCATCTACATTATGTAATCACCAGTAGCACACCTTCCTTCGACTGTTTTGCTCCCATCTACACACACAACCCCAGGTTACAAAAGAAAATGTCTTGAACCACATAAACAGCAGATAATATATTAAAAAAATGAAAACTAAAAAAGATGGAAAAACCACATATCAAAGAAACAAAAACAACACCTTTCAAGAGTGAAAAGTAAGGTTCTTGAACATGAATTTCACAAAATACACCCTCCAAAACCCGACAAAGAAAAACCCGTAAATCACCAATCAATATTAATTAAAAACACTCAATAACCAACAGAAAATGCTTACATTTATCAATTCAAGTCCCTTTTCTTTAATCAACTGATTCCAATTCTCTTATTTCTACTTCAAGTTACTATCTTCATCACAAAACATCATCTTCACATGAGTTCTCCATAAAGCACCACACTTTACAGAATGATACAAAACTAAACGCTTATACAAAGGATATTGAGCGACCCCATCAAAAGAATCTGCAGTCCATTCAATTATTTATGCATAAAAATCAAATCTTTAATCAAATAATTGAAAAAAAAAACACAGAAAACTTTTTTTCACGGTTTTTCATTACCCGTTGCTGGACAGTTACATGACATGACATGTCATTTGGGTCTTCTTCTAGGAGGTCAATGCAGAACTCTTTGGAGAGTCCCAGATTGAATTCTAGCGTTTGGTTAACGTGGGATTCAAGAGTGAATTTTAGCAGGTCTCCTATGCTGTCTCGCAATCTCTCTCCATTTTCTCTGTCACATAAACTGGCCTTCCTGTCACGTGTGATGCACGTGACATTTTTGCCTCGTTTTCATTTCCATTGAAATTGCAATCAAATTAATTTTGGGTTATTATTTTTTAAAATATTTTTTTTATTTAAAAATATATTAAAATAATATATTTTTTTTAATTTTTAAAATTTATTTTTGATATTAAAATAAAAATAAAATAAAAAATATATATATTAATTTAAAATAAAAAAAATTAAAATTTGATAAAACAATAGTGAATTACTACTAAACACATTTTTAATTTGCTAAACATATTTTGAAATTAAAATGTGTTTGATATTGTGATGAAAATACTGTTTATTTAAATTTAATTTTTAATTAAGTTTTTAGTATTTTTAAATTATTTTGATATGTTAATATTAAAAATAAATTATTTTATATATTTTTAAGTAAAAAACATTTTAAAAAGAAATTGTCACCACAATCCCAAACAACCACTCAATAAACTTAGTTTGTATCTTTTATTTTCTTAGGATGTTTTAAAAATACATTTGTTAAATATAGAGTTAATTCGAGAAATTTATATTTGAGAGTTCGATCTGGTTTGAGTTTTAAGTTGAATTATAAAAAGATATTTAACCGATTTGGTCATGCCTAATATAGACATGACTAGATTAATATTAATTTTTTTAAAATAAAAATAAAAATGATGTTGTTTTAATAAAAATAATTTAATAACCCATAAGTTAACTTAGGAACCAATATCAATACCTTTTTTTCAGTAAGATTCTTGGTCAGATTTGAAAATTATGCCTAAAGTATACTATAATAATATTTTTTCATTATCAAAGTTTTGTGTATCTTAAAATACCAAGTTTTAATATATTTTTATCTAAAAATATTTTGAAAACATTATAAAAATCTCAATAAATTTATTTTTAACTGCGAAACATCTTCTAATCTATTTAAAAACTATAAGTCAATTAGAATAAAAACACTCACAAATCACAATTATTTACAAGATAAAACCACCATCGAACTCCATTTTCTATAAGTTGGAAAACAGAGGAAGTTTTCTTGTGGCAACTGGACAAAGAGAGTTTCCTACAAGGAAAAGGAGAAGAAGAGTCGCGATTTAAGAGGCTTTATATGTGACAGAAATAGCCTTGGAGACAACAACTCAACCTCGAAGAACTTGGTCTCTCACTTGAGGAGTTCTGAGTTCTAAATTGATTTGATTAGTATTATTTTCAAGCAAGTAGAATCCCTTTTGAGCTAGGAAATAATTTGCAAAAAGAGCAAAAACTCCAAGATAAGGGGCGGGAAAGAGTAAAATGAACGCAAAAACTCCGAGATTGCAAATGTCTAGATAAGGAGCAAGATCATCATTCTCTGAGCACATATTATGTATTTTACAGCGGAGGAGTACAGAATCCGCCGATGCTCAGCCCGCCGTGATTCAATCTGTTCAGGAAGAGAGCATCAAGACTGTTGAAAGCTAACAAAGACTGCTACCAATTCCATTTGCCATTCAGGATAGTATTCTTGGTGGATGAGACATTTTAAGAACAGATGGGTGAATTTCACATCGTCTCCCTATATCACTCGTAAAATCCACCGGACTAGAATCATCGTAAGATGAGCCTCCATCTTCAACAGCTTTCGTTGCCATATCCCCAAAACTATTTGCTCTACTCCTCGTTTCCTCTGCTTTCTCACCTTGCATTATCTCCTTCACCGCCATATCTACTGCTTCACTATTCACACATACCCCCACCAGCCTCATGCTTTGTTGAGCACCGACTGCACGACGCAGGGTCACTCTTTTTGGCCACCACGCAGACTCAGCTGGAAAGCAACGTAGAGAGAGCAGGGCTCATAATGTAAAGCCGATAAACTACATCTAGCAGAACATAGTAAAGTTATTACTTAATTCAATAATATTTTAAAAAAAAAAACTAAGTATCATTCAGTTTATACAATGTTTAATTACTTGACAAGACCAATTCTTGCTTCCTAGATTGGAACTGTGTAGACTTGTACCAACATGGGGTGATTTGTCAAGTAAAAGTATTATAATTTTAAATTGTTCAAATTAAATGTTTGATTTTTGTTGGAAGAAGAACATGTGTGGTATAAGATCAAAATAGTAATGCAAATTCAAAAACTCAAGAATAAAAAGAAGATTGAGAGGAATGTATATTTTTATTAAGTTATTCTCTCACTTTTTTATGTTGCTTTCTAATGCTAAATTACAAGCCTTTTTATAGGCACAAAATCATAGTCAATCAAAGAATTAAAACTAATATAAAAAAAATCATAATCTGAATAAAAAATATATTTTGCTAATTGAAATGGTCCACCATTTGAACTTATTCTATCCGGTGGACCGGTTCCTCTTTTTTTCAAAACCAAAATCTGATTTATTTTCAACATCCATTAAACTTGATTTCTTCATAACTTCCAACACATCTTTTATCTTGATAAAAACATCATATTTGAGTGACTTTGTGAATATATCTGTTACTTGGTTTTGTGTCTTCACGTTCTTGACTTTAACTTTCTTATTTGCAATGTAATCTTATAGATGATGAAATCTTCTGTCAATATGCTTTCTTTTATCATGAAATACCGGATATCTTGCTTATTTGAAGTCTCTAAACATCTTTGGATTGTTTCTTGTAAAGATCAAATCATCAACATATAAACATACAATAAGAGTATCATTACTTTTTCTTTTTTTTTAATCTTCACATGGATAGCATATTTATAAGGGCATTTAACAAGTCCATTCTTTTAAAAAAAATCCATCCCGAGGGGCTTGCTTCAATCTATACAAGGCGTTGTTCAACTTTAATATAAACTCTCGATTAAATTCTTTATGAAATGTTAAAAATTTTAACCTGAAAATAAAATGAGTTAAATTAAAATTGAGGGAATTAAAACTTAATGACAAGGGAAAAATTGAAATGAAATGATAAGAGGAGAAATCAATTAGAAAATGGGGGGGGGGACTTGAGAATTAAATGAAAAGATGGGGTTAATTTCATTGTGAATTGAGACCTTGAGAATGGTCATAGAACTTAGAGATGAGAATCGTTGTGATTGGTTGATTTTGCATATAAGGGGTAAATTAATGGAAAATATACATTTTTATCTCATTACACTACTATTGTTAGTGTGAATTATGATAAATGTTTGTGATGAATTGGAAGTATATACGACTATGCTAATATTTTGGAATGTAAATTTGGTATGGATTCCTACCATAAGCATGTTTTTTTCTTGAAATAGTTTTGATTATTTTAAATAAATATGAGCTGGGTTGATAAGTTTTATAGAGTTGTATTTAATGATGTTATAATGTAAATAACATGGAAATGATTGTTTGAATGGTGAGAAATTGAATAAGAATGTTCGGTTTATTGTAAAGCCATAGAAAGGAAAACTGGACAACCTTGTCTTTTAAAGTATAAAGTAGATTAGGGCATGAAAATGATAAAATTTAAGATACTTTTCTTCATGGGAGTTATAACCTGAGGTGTTATTTTTTCCAACAAGATTGACATTGCTTAATTTGGAACTCTAAAAATCCAAATATAGATCAAAATATGAGGGGAGGTCAAGCTGAAAATTGTAATGGACAATTTCAAATCTTAGGTTTCAAAAGAAACAAGTCATGCCCAAAACTGAATTTTTATAACTTTAGTTACAATTATAATAAGAAACTGTGTTTTAAATCGTTAAGATAGATTGAGCGGGGTTGGCTAACATTTATTTTTGTTTAAGAGTTGTCGTAATATTAGAACTAAATTGTTAAGGTAGTAAGAGTGAAATGAAATATAATGATGTATACCTGTTGGTACTGGAGAGGTCTTAATATTAACAGTGGTACATTTATTTTTATAACTTTAGCAGCAGGGGGACGTGCCAAGAGCTTCAACAATAGGTTGGTGTTTAACACTTTAATTCTTTTATTTATCAAGTTTTTAAAAGTGAATCAATTATCAATGTAGAATTTTAATTCATGTGGAAAAATTGAAGATAAAGAGTTGGCTTTTCGGTAATGGGACTAGTGCTCACTAATAAGTAAAGGAACTAGCTTCTTGGTAATGGAACTACGATAATTAGCGAAGGAACTAGCTTCCCGGTAAGGGGACTCGTGCTCAATAATAAGCATGGGAGATAGTTTCTCAGAAATGAAACTAATATCCGGTAATAGGTGGAGGAACTAATTAACTAGTGAGGAAACTAGCACCCAAAAAATAGGTAGAGAGACTTAATTGCCCGACGACGGATTATCTCCTAGATATGAAGGATGAAAATAAATATCCAAATGCGTGAGCGAAGACCCAAAAATGGGTCGGTAACTCAGGGTTGAGGGTGACTACAATTTGTATTGAATTAATTAAGATTAATTGGTTTGTAAAAGAAATAATTGACAATGAAATAATATAGTTGCAATGAAAGCAAAATTTAAGGCTGTTTGTTTTGTTTATTAAGTAACTTTGCCATATTTATGTTGAATTAAATTAAAGGTACTTCCCCTCTTAGCAAATTGATAAATATATAGGATCTTATTTTGTTAAAATTAATAATTATGTAATCTATATTTCTTTTGTAATATCTACTTGGCATGTAAGAAACGTGAATCTTTTTTTTTCCTACTAAACTATTTAAATTAGAATATGTTAATCAATTTTTATGATTTATAACTCTTTGTTATGACAAAATTATGAATGCATATAATTAACTTCTGATGTTTTTATGATAATCTGTATATTTATTTATAAAATTTATATGATAAATAAATTACAACGATGGAAGTGTTGGAATATGGGATTGAATGTTATTTTAATTCCATTGATACAAGAATGTCCAAGATGATTGGATGATGTTTAAGTTGTGTTTGATGATTGTTAAATTGAGAACAAGTTCTAGTTGATAATGTGGAATCTCCTGGTATAGAGAAGACTTTGCTGAAATTTCAGTATAGTTTGATGGGACCACAAACATCGATACATATTTCTTGTAGGGGTTGACTTGCTCTTGATGTAACCTTATTCGGAAAACTCTTATGAAATTGCTTACCCATTAAACATCCTTCACATAACTGATTTGGGTGTATAATGGATGGTAGACCCTTCAACATCTTGTTTTGTGTCATTATCTTCAAGCTATCAAAATTTATATGCCTAAATCTCACATATCAAAGTCAAGTCTCATCCTTCACATATGCATTTAGATATTTAGGTACATCCATCTCTATGTTTAGTAACAACATTATATTAAGCATAACACTTATTATAGACATTTTAAGGTTTAATACCTTACATTAAAAAGATTTTTTAAAAAAGTTAAGGTATTAAACAGGAGGAAAATTGATTGAATAAAACCTGACAGATTTAATAAATATGGACATGTAATTGTTCATGAGCAGAAAAGATGAAAAATAGAAGATAGTACAAGTACAAGAAATGGTCCCTCTATCCCCTATTTATATAAGAGACATGGAAAAGTACCGTTGCTGCTATCCACTTCCTTTTAAAATAAAAAATTCCTGGGTATAACATTAAGAAATAATTTAATTGATCATGTTTTGAGTTTATTTTTTAATAATTACAAGTTTAAATATTTTCAAGCTCACTAGAGACTTACATAATAAATAATAATAATAAAAAAATATCCAGGTATTAAACAAGAAAAAAAGTGATCAACAACATATAAAACCTGATAAATTCGTTGGTGGTGAGATGGGGATATTGAAACCGAGATCATGCATTAATTATTGAGGTTTCGTTTAATCTGAAGATGATCTTAAAAGAAGAGAATTTTGAGAGGAAACAAGTACAAACTCAATTTTAGGACAATACAACAAGAATTTGATACGATGTTATTAGTTCAGAACTACACAAACCCAAAATGAAACGGCAATCTAAACAATAACAGTCCAGCCCATCATTACGTAGGAATAATGAACCTAAACAAGATAAAATCCTAGAATAGCGATTTTACGGAAGTGATAGTCTGTATCAACGTGAGGATCAGCAGGATAGCTGCTGCAACAGTTGCCGTACTTCTCCAAACATTGGTGAAATATACAAGTTTCAAGGTTGCCTTTCTATAGTTCCAGCGGTTCTTTCCATGGTCATTCATCTTCTGACAGATATCATCGTAACAAGTGGAAGTTTCGCCAATATTTTCGTTAAGCTTGTTAATCATATTTGAAAGTGCGGCATCGTCACCTAGCCAGTGGAGAATGATTCCCTTTCGGACTAGCAAACCCACGTCTTCTGCACTGTTGATAAGATGGTCCAGAAACTTAATGTAATTGCATATGTAAGCTTCAAACGGTTTGTAGCACTGCTCCAAGGCCATGATATTTCGTACAAAACGTTCGAAGCTGTAATCAACTTCCAAGCGTGGCATTTCCAACACTCCTTTCTCAAATCTTATATTAACCATGCATTTCTCTTCGGCGACCCGAAACCTCACTCCTGCCTTGCGAAGCATGACGGCGCTATATTTCAGCTTGATATTACGGAAAGTAAAATCTCTCTCACTGACTCCATGCAGCATTAAATTCCTAAGTAAATCAGTGAGGTGCCTGCTTTCCTTTACTTTCGGGTCGTTGTTTACCCGCATTAAATCTGGAAACGCATTCTTTCCAAAATGTAAGGTAGCAAGACGAAGAAAAGGAATGCTTGGTAACTCTTGGCGAGCGCTATGGACCTCGTCATATATTTCCTCAATAATGAAGAAAGGTAGTTGGTTTTCAAGTAGCTTCAAGTCTTCTTTTATGTCGAACATCATCCAAGGCTCTAAATTCTTAGGACCATCATTTGACTCCTTTATAAACTCAATAATGAAGACGGCATCCAGCAGGATCATCTCTATGAAATCCATGCCCCCAATTTTGTCGAAGTTCTTTGAATAATATTGTCGGATATTCTTTTCTTTATTCCGAATGATGTTCACAAGATCCATAATTCTCTCCTCACTCATCCTATGATTCCTTTTAAACTCTCTAAAACATATCAATTTCTCCCTTTCCATGATCTCTAGTTTGGCATCGCCGTGGTGAAGAGGACCTATTGAAATCAGTTGTGGAGTGTAGGCTTCCGGTTTTACGTTTCTAAGCAAATTGGGAACCTTGTAGATACAGCGCTTAGACAGGTCCTGTTGAGGTGGGGACGAATCCAACTTAATGTTAAGCCGTGTCATAATATTTCTAGTCATATCATAATCTTCCCCATTTGATGCTCTTGCTCCTTCAAATTCGATATTCATTCTTGAAGCACATGCAGTACTGAGTTTAACCATTTCCGGTCTGCAGGTTCGGTGAAACAAACCAAGAATGAATGGAAGGGGTATATATATAGCTCAATTTTGATTTTTTTTTTTTTTGAGATATATGTACTAATATAGTAATTTCTGTGTTATTTCACAAAATTAAGGCACTTTTTTATTCATGACATTTTATGTTCCTAAAATTTAGTAGCACCAATCACAAAAAATGTAAAATTTTGAAATTTCAAGTTACATCTTTTTTATTTAAATTTACATTCAAAATTTACATCTTTTTTTATATTTAAATTTAAATTTACATCAAAATTTCAAGGCATAAACTTTTAGATGCCATCAATTGGTGAATAACTACTCCCAAAAACCAAATCATTGAGGAAAACTCGTCATCACTTGCAAGTGAGTTAAAAAATACAAAAAATAAATTTAAACCAGAGATGTCTTTACATTTTAAAGGACTCCTTATGGCTCCATTGTTGCACATACATTTTTATTTTATTTTTCTCATTTACAATCTATCAATAATCTTTATATCCTACATATAACTCAACTTTCATGTCCTTTTTGACGACTCTATATCTTTCACCAATAACACCTTTTCTTCTTCTTTTTTCTACCTCTCTTCCTCTAACTCATTTTCTTCTTCTCTATGTATCCCCCTCAATGTAACTCATTCTTTTCTCTCTTTTTATCACTTAAACATACAATTTTTCTTCATATCCACCTCTTCTGCTCTAAATCAATCTCTTTTAAATTCCAACCAATTCTCTTTTCCTCTGTCTCCTACACTCTATTTCACTCCTCCCTCCATCCCTCTCATCTTAACACATAACCTCACCTTTTAAAAATCTACCAAGGGTTAGCATCTAGGTAATTTGAATAGAAAATTGTCATTTTCTGAATTTTTTGATTTCTTATTCGTTTTTTTTACTCAGAATCTTTATAATCAATTAAACAAGTCGAGTAATTCTGGTAAACTAAATTATCTAAATTTTATACCCTATTGGTTTGGATAATTTAGGATTTATTGAACGATGCTCACTCCTAATATCTATTATATTTTCTCTTATAAATTAAGTTTTTTTTTTTATTATTAAAATGGATTAACTAAAAGCTAACTTGATATTTGTGTTTCGTTATTGAATTGAAAATGATGTTGGCACTATCTCAAAAAAAGAAAGAAAGATGAAGTCAGCTTGGAATGCTTATACATATATTGAACCATGCACGTAATGTCTGCAGAGCTTAAAATAATTCCACAACGTAAACTCTCAAAAAAACCAGACATTTCAAAGAACAAAACAAGTTAGTGCTGACCTGAGCGAGATCAGACGACTGTATCTCTATATATATGTTCCCAAGCACCGAGCCTCTTTTCCTATATATTGCAGCGACCCTCTCTCTCTCTCTCTCTCTCTCTCTCTCTCTCTCTCTTGCTCTTACCAAGCCAAATGGTTGCGCCAAATATATATGCCAGGACCAGTAATTGAAAATCACAATAATAAAGAGGCATGTGTATTAGATTCTGTTTTGTATGATTTTCGTAAATTGATTTAAGTTTTTTTCTTTAACTTTTAATTTATAGATTCTTCTTATACTTCTTCTCTTCTTCAAAAAATTGATTCAAATCATTGTCATCAAGCATATTTTTAACTTAAGATTATTTTAACTTATTATTATTATCCCAAGTTATTTATAAAAAGCAACTTTTGAATTATTGTTCTTATTGTGTATGTTTCCCATCAATGGTGGGTCTTAGCATGGACACTAGCATTAATTCACTTCTCTTTTCTTTCTTTTCATTTCTTTCTGAAAGTATATGACCATTTTGTTTTCTTCTGTTTTTGTGAATGTATGAGTTTGATAAGAAGAATCAAGACAACCTTTGTTTCACACGCATATGGGTTTATATTTCACTTTTCTTTTCTTTTTGAATGTATATGACCCACTTTTTTCTTTTTCTTTTTTAAGACTGTATGAGTTTAATAAGAAGAATAAAGACAACCTTACCTTATCAACTCTCATGATCTGCCTTTCACAAAAAAAAAAAAAAATTTAAAAAAAAAAATATATCACATCACATATGATATTGTATTTTTATGGCGTTGAGAAAAAGAAATTTGAGACATACAATATGCATTTTGTAAGTTAGATAGATATTTTAAAAAGCAATTTTATAGTAATTTTTTTTTTTAAATGATCAAACAGTCACACTCTCCACGTGCGGAATTAAGAGTTTTTTTTTCTAACAAAACAAAGAAAAAAAACCCTTTTAAATGTTGTCATTATCCTAGTTTACATGTACTTAATCGTCTTATAACTTGGTATGTCAGGGATTGCATGCAGACAGCCAGAAGCTAACTAATTAAGAATAACTTGTTATACACTTTATCCCTAGCTTGTTAGGATCTTAGCATAATTCACTTCTCTGTTCTTTTCTTTCCTTTTCTTTCTGAAAGTATATGAACACTTTTTTTCTTTTGTTTTTGAGAATGTATGAGTTTGATAAGAAGAATCAAGACAACTTTTTTCACACTCATATAGGTTATATTTCATTTTTCTTTTCTTTTTGAATGTACATAACCACTTTTCTAATAAAATAAACCAAGAATCATATATATCAATAAATAGTAAATAAATTATTAACATTAATTAAGTTGAGAAGTTAAGAGATAAATATATATTAAGATATTTATCAAGTTTTTTTAGTTTCTAATCTGCACCCCATGGGTCCCACAATAATTGATTATAATTAAAATGTTGAAAATTAAAAGTAAGATCGGGTGGGAAGTAACTACAATGATATGATCAGTTAGCATTTTAATTGATAAGTCATAGCCTAAATCTGCTTTCTTTTCTCACTTACAAAATGACTATAAAAACATTGGATTTCAAAGAGACTGTTGTGATCATGAAGACATATATACAATCTACCATCAGTTGCAGAACTATGGTGAATTATTTTGAGAAATTATATACAATAATCACGAATATTGAATCAAATTAACACTAATCGATATACTAATGAGAAGGAGGATATAATACCACATGTAAAATATCAATATAGTAAGAAGCGTGCTATGATACCACATATAAAAATAACTTTAATGATATGCCGAGTATATAAACACAAAAAAAAAAATTAATAGAATCCACATCTCTTACCATGATTAATTGAAGTATTGAAGTAATTATCTAAAAGAATCTTGTATCGTTAACAATATAGAGTCTTCTAATCTAAGCTAAATTTTTAGATTATTGTATGTGGATGGAAAAAAATGTATTAATAATATAGTTAGGTTGGATTTGAGCTCATAATTATATCCAACTCAAAGTTCTTATATTTTTATAAATTATAAACCCAATTTATTTATTTTTTTTAGATTGAATATATTATATCAGGCTAAATTTTTTTTAAAAATATTATAGATATTTATGAGTTAAATTTATATTGCTAATTTTTACAAGTTGAATTTAATTAGAACTAAGTTTTTGGCTTAATAAATTAGCCAAAAACCTGTTATAAGTTGTATTAAATAATTTAGCAATTGAATAAATTTATTAAAATAAAAGAAATCAATTGCAACAAAAAAAAAAAAATCTATAACAACAAATTAAATTTATCTTAATTGGAATTCTTGCATTATTATGTGAGAAAGCTTTATTTCGAATTATGGAATGTGGGTATTATCATATTTAGTGTTCGATTCTCTTAGTATAAATAGTGTTTTTAACATAAAACATATAATTGTGGATTCTTTTCTGTGAAACCAGCCAATGTGAAACGAGCCACCTAAGTCAACAATGGTGGGAGTCAACAATGGTGGTGAAGCCATCCTTCCTTAGTCACAAATTGTAGGCACCAAACTTGTGCCAAACTTATGCCACTTGCCTTGCCCCTTGTATTTGCATGGATGTTTGCCTATAAATAGGCAATGCATCCAAGCATTGAAAACACACCATAAGAGAGAAACAAGAGAGGAAGAGGAGAGTGAAGAGGGAAAATAATCCCACAAAGTTATGAGGTATTTGTGAGAGAGTAAGTGAGGTGTTTTCTCCTAGTAATAGAGAGATTCTTAGTTGTTCTCCTATTATATGAGAGAGGTTGTAATTCCCACATTACTAGTAAAATCCTTCTATACTTGCCCGTGGACGTAGCCTAATTGGGTGAACCACGTAAATTCTTGTGTGTCTCATTTCTCATTTAAGCCTTTTATCTTGTCGGGTTTGCATGCCAGTATCCTAACAGTGGTATCAGAGCCTTCCTGGTTGGTGTTGTTAACACACAAAAGTTATTCGTGTATACGGTTACTATTCACGTCTACGACACTATTCACCTATACGGCACTATTCATCCATACGGTACTGTTCACTTTCGTTACTGCTGGCGTATATAGAAAGTCATTGCGGTGATTAAATACAGTCTAGGAAGTTCTGTCTAAGGAGATTGGGTTTTAAGCGGGACCGTTTGTGACCCCTCCAATCTTTCCTGGGAACTTACTTAGTGAAGTATTATTCACACGATACTATTTCTATATACGTTACAAATCTGTGAAACGGTGATAGCTGAATAGATCTCGGTGAATACAATGGCAGCAAAGTACGAGATTGAGAGGTTCAAGGGGAGTAATTTCTCACTGTGGAAAATGAGAATCAAGGCAATCTTGAGGAAAGACAATTGCTTGGCAGCAATTGGGGATCGGCCCGCGGAGATCACTGATAATGCAAAATGGAATGAGATGGATGGCAATGCTATTGCTAACATACATTTAGCATTAATTGATGAAGTATTATCAAGTGTGGCGGAGAAGAAAACAGCTAAGGAGATATGGGAGACTCTAACAAAGCTATATGAGTCCAAGTCTTTGCACACTAAGATTTTCTTAAAGCGAAGACTTTATACCCTTCGAATGGCAGAAACCACGACGGTGACTGACCACATCAACACAATAAGAACTTTATTTTCACAACTCACTACGTTGGGTCAACAAATAGAGGAAAATGAACGTGCAGAGCTTCTACTTCAAAGTCTTCCTGATTCGTATGATCAGCTCATTATCAACTTGACCAATAATATCCTCTCAGACTATTTAGTCTTCGATGATGTTGCAGCCGCTATCTTGGAAGAAGAAAATAGGCGCAAAAACAAAGGAGACAGAAACAGTTCAAACCAAGCAGAGGCGTTATTGGTGTCAAGAGGAAGATCAACGGAGTGTGGCTCTAGTGGGAGTCAAAGGCAGGGGAGGTCCAAATCAAGAAGTAAGAAGATGATGAAATGCTACAACTGTGGCAGAAAAGGGCACTTCAAAAAGGACTGTTGGTTTAAAAAGGGTATAGAGAATACTGCAGAGTCATCAAGACCTCAAGGATGTGTTGCAAGCACCTCAGAAGATGGAGAAATTTTATATAGTGAAGCAACAACAAGCTCTACAGATAGAGAAGAGCTCACTGAGGTCTAGCTAATGGATTCAGGAGCAACATGGCATATGACCCCTAGACGAGATTGGTTCCATACATATGAACCTATCTCTGGAGGCACAGTGTTCATGGGTGATAATCATGTTGTAGAGATTTCTGGCATTGGCACCATCAAATTGAAGATGTATGATGGCTTAATTCGTACTATTTCAGGAGTGCGACATGTGAAAGACTTAAAGAAGAATCTTTTGTCCATAGGACAATTTGATAGTCTTGGCTGTAAGATCCGAACAGACAATGGAATCATGAAAATTATCAAAGGCACGCTGGTGGTTTTAAAGGCAAGAAAGACAGTTGCAAACATGTTTGTATTAATGGGAGAAACGCATCATGGGGCAGAAGCATCAGTTGCATCAGCCAGTCCTGCAGAAGAGAAGACGATGATGTGGCATCAAAAACTAGGCCACATGTCAGAGAAAGGTTTAAAGGTTCTCTCTGATCAGAAGTTACTCCCTGGGCTTACAAAGGTTACTTTACCCTTTTGTGAGCACTGTGTTACAAGCAAACAACATAGGTTGAAGTTTGGCACGTCAACAACTAAGAGCAAATGCATCTTAGACCTGATTCACTCTGATGTTTGGCAAGCACCGGTTGTATCCTTGGGAGGAGCAAGATACTTTGTATCATTCATAGATGACTTCTCCAGGAGATGTTGGGTGTATCCGATTAGAAGGAAGGCAGATGTGTTTGGAGTTTTTAAAACCTTCAAAGCGCGGGTAGAACTTGAATCTGAAAAGAAGATCAAGTGTTTGAGGACTGACAATGGAGGAGAATATACCAGTGATGAATTTGATAACTTCTGTCAACATGAAGGTATCAAAAGGCAGTTCACAACGGCATACACTCCACAACAAAATGGAGTGGCAGAGCGGATGAACAGAACTCTATTGGAAAGAACAAGAGCAATGTTGAAGGCTGCAGGTCTAGAAAAGTCATTCTGGGCAGAAGCAGTCAATATCGCCTGTTATGTGATAAATCGATCTCCGTCAACTGCAATTGAGTTGAAGACACCGATGGAGATGTGGACTGGAAAGCCAGCTGATTATTCTCGATTGCATATATTTGGAAGTCCCGTGTACGTAATGTACAATACTCAAGAGGTCAGCAAGCTGGATTTAAAATCCAGAAAATGTGTATTCTTGGGATATGCTAATGGAGTGAAGGGGTATTGCTTGTGGGATCCCACTGCCCACAAGGTAGTCATCAGCAGAGATGTCATATTTGCAGAAGATAAAATGCAAATGGAAGAAAATAATAGCATTTTACAGGAGACTACAGAAGTCCAGATGAAAAATACTCAGAATCGTACTTCTTCTGAAGCTGCACCAGAGCATGAAGAACAAGATCAAATAGAGTCTGAAACTCCTGAAGTTCGACGGTCAACTCGTGAAACAAGACCATCGGCTTGGCACTCAGAATATGTTACTGAGAGCAATGTTGCATACTGTCTTCTAACAGAGGATGGAGAGCCATCAACTTTCCATGAGGCTATCAAAAGCACAGATGTATCTATGTGGATGACAGCAATGCAAGAGGAGATAGAAGCTCTGCACAAGAATAACACTTGGGATCTTGTTCCGCTACCACAAGGAAGAAAGGCCATTGGCAACAAATGAGTTTACAAGATAAAGCGTGATGTCAATGATCAAGTGGAGCGGTATCGTGCAAGATTGGTGGTGAAAGGATATGCTCAGAAAGAAGGAATAGACTTTAATGAGATATTTTCTCCAGTGGTACGACTTACTACAATCAGAGTAGTCTTGGCAATGTGTGCTATATTTGATCTTCACTTAGAGCAGTTAGATGTGAAAACTGCATTTCTTCATGGAGAACTTGAAGAAGAAATTTATATGCTCCAACCAGAGGGTTTTGCTGAAACAGGTAAGGAGAACTTGGTTTGCAGGTTGAACAAATCTCTATACGGTCTCAAACAGGCGCCGAGGTGTTGGTACAAGAGATTTGATTCCTTCATAATTAGCCTTGGGTACAACAGACTCAGTTCAGACCATTGTACGTATTACAAGAGGTTTGAAGAAAATGATGTTTTCATCATTCTGTTGTTGTATGTGGATGATATGTTGGTAATAGGCCCCAACAAAGATCGAGTCCAAGAATTGAAGGCACAGTTGGCTAGGGAGTTTGATATGAAGGACTTGGGACCAGCAAACAAGATTCTAGGGATGCAAATTCACCGAGATAGAAGTAAGAGGAAGATTTGGCTTTCTCAGAAGAATTATTTAAAGAAGATCTTGCGACGCTTCAACATGCAAGATTGTAAGCCAATTTCCACCCCACTTCCTGTTAACTTCAAATTATCCTCAAGTATGTCTCCTAGCAATGAAGCAGAGAGGATGGAGATGTCTCGAGTACCGTATGCATCAGCAGTGGGAAGTTTAATGTTTGCCATGATATGTACAAGACCAGACATTGCACAAGCAGTGGGAGTAGCTAGTCGATACATGGCAAATCCTGGTAGAGAGCATTGGAATACTATTAAGAGGATCTTGAGATACATCAAGGGTACCTCAGATGCCGCATTATGTTATGGAGTATCAGAATTTACTATCAGAGGTTATGTTGACTCAGATTTTGCTGGTGACCTTGAGAAAAGAAAATCCACTACAGGCTATGTGTTCATAATTGCAGGAGGAGCTGTGAGCTGGGTCTCTAAACTTCAGACTGTTGTAGCGTTATCCACAACAGAAGCTGAGTATATGGCAGCTACACAGGCTTATAAAGAAGCAATATGGCTGAAGAAACTTATGGAGGAGCTCGGGCACAAACAAGAGAAGATTCTTTTGTATTGTGATAGTCAGAGTGCCTTGCATATTGCAAGGAATCCAGCGTTTCATTCAAGAACAAAACATATAGATGTTCAGTATCACTTTGTTCGCGAAGTGGTGGAAGATGGAAGTGTGGATTTTCAGAAGATTCACACAAAGGAAAACCCAGCAGATGCTTTAACCAAACCAGTCAATACTGATAAGTATATATGGTGCAGATCCTCTTGTGGCTTAGCAGAAACGTAAGCAGCATGAAGATGGCAAGTATTGAAAGGATAGAAGAATCACAAATGATGAAGTGTGAAGACTTGATTCAATCATCAAAGTCTTCAAGTGGGAGAATGTGAAACCAGCCAATGTGAAACCAGCCACCTAAGTCAACAATGGTGGGAGTCAACAATGGTGGTGAAGCCATCCTTCCTTAGTCACAAATTGTAGGCACCAAACTTGTGCCAAACTTATGCCACTTGCCTTGCCCCTTGTATTTGCATGGATGTTTTCCTATAAATAGGCAATGCATCCAAGCATTGAAAACACACCATAAGAGAGAAACAAGAGAGGAAGAGGAGAGTGAAGAGGGAAAATAATCCCACAAAGTTGTGAGGTATTTGTGAGAGAGTAAGTGAGGTGTTTTCTCCTAGTAATAGAGAGATTCTTAGTTGTTCTCCTATTATATGAGAGAGGTTATAATTCCCACATTACTAGTAAAATCCTTCTATACTTGCCCGTGGACGTAGCCTAATTGGGTGAACCACGTAAATTCTTGTGTGTCTCATTTTTCATTTAAGCCTTTTATCTTGTCGGGTTTGCATGCCAGTATCCTAACATTTTCATCATTTTTCTCGTACCAGAAAAAATCATGTAGGAAAAAAAAAAGAAAGAATCGCATGTTCTCTTTGCTTTTGAGAAGGTTCTCTTTATCTCTCAATAACAAACACAATTATTAATTCTAACTTCTCACGACTTTTTTCAAAACGTAAAAGGATTGAGATGGGAGTTTTGTTAATTAGTTCATTTTTGCTTGCATAATCCCCAGTCCCGGGGGGGCGGGGGGGCTCCCAATCCTTTTCTTTTGTGGCATAACTTTCTGAAGCTAGGATGGAGAGGCGGGGGGTGGGAATCGAGCATTACTGGCGGCGAGATCGGAGTAGCACCTGGTTGGGGTAAGGAGAGGCGGGAGGCGGGAATCGAGCCCTAGAAAAACAGATGGTTTGATAGTTGCACATTCGCTCAGTGACTGATCCAGTGCCGGGAAGGAGAACCCGATACTAGGGCTCAAGCAAACAGTGACAGATTATAATTCCGCTATATTATATAATCAGTTAACATGTTCGGCGTGCTAGATTGATGAATTTATTCACTAAACAGATATGATATTTTTTTTTATTCTTTAATTAAAAATAATATTTTTTTTAATAATAAATCAATTGATAAATGAACTTTATGATTTATTTTTTTATTGTTTTTATAAAATTATTATTGTCTTGAATAAATATATTTTTTGTTAGTGTTCAATTTTATGGGTATATATTTTTTATATAATTAAAAGAATATTAAATTTGATATAGTCCATGACATTTGTTTGGTGAGACTGGGATCAGTCCATCTATTATTATTTCAATAATTTTTCTAAAAACATTATTATATTGAATTTTATTAAAATTTAGATCATATTTTTACTTGTTATAAAATTATATTTTGAATTAATAAAATCAATTAATTTAATTTAAACTAGTTTTTTATAATTTAATTAAAAATTCAAGATAAATAAAAAGCTAAATTTCAAGGTCTCAAAATTAACACATTAAAGTTTAATATTTATTTATATTTGTTTTATTAAACCAGATTTAATAAAACAATTAAGAAATTCTTTATGTTTTTAATATTTGTTTATATTTTAAAAATATATATATTCGGACCAGCGACGTGTATGTCTATAATTTGGCAACATTTACTTGACCTGAAGGTGTCCCTATCTTTATTAGTACGGCCTGATAAAAGTCTTTCATATCGTCATAAGGAAAAGGATCTGCATTCTGCACCCGCCAGCCCATTATAATAGCTCTTTACAGCCACGTGTCCATGTCGACAACTGAAGCCTAGCCCAAAGCACATGAAAGCTGTTTTTTTTTTTTTAAGCCTGCGAATGCAAACCCGAACTGACAAATGTAGATCATTATTGTACGTATATCAATTTTGACATAGAATAGGGTGGAATCTTGTAGTGGTTAGAAAAGGAGTTTGAGAACTATTCGTATTGTTTATAAAACTGGAAATTAGATTTTTAAAATAAAATAAAAAAACTGAAAGGCGTAGATTTTTTTTTCCAGGAATCCACAATGTTTTTTTTTTTTTAATTTGGTAGTTTATTTTTTTTTCTCTACAATTAATCATTTTATGGCCACACTAGTACTCAATTTCCTTTGATTTGTCAAGAGATGATCAAATTGAAAGATTGAATATCAAAGTTAAAAATGCCAAGAACATGTGTGGGAATTTTAAAGCCCAAGTGAAAGATTTATTTTGGTTATCTTACTTTTCAAGTGATAACTTTGTAGCCTCTTTAGATTTTTAAATATTCAATTTTGATTAAAAAAACTCGTCATCACTTTAATTCTTTTATTTATCAAGTTTTTAAAAGTAAATCAATTATCAATGTAGAATTTTAATTCATGTGGAAAAAAATTGAAGATAAAGAGTTAGCTTTCCGGTAATGGGACTAGTGCTCACTAATAAGCAAAGAAACTAGCTTCCTGGTAATGGAACTATGATAATGAGTGAAGGAACTAGCTTCCCGGTAAAGGGACTCGTGCTCAATAATAAGCATGGGAGATAGTTTCTGAGAAATGAAACTAATATCTGGTAATGGGTGGAGGAACTAATTAACTAGTGAGGAAACTAGCACCCAAAAAATAGATAGAGAGACTTAATTACCTGACAATGGATTATCTTCTAGATATGAAGGATGAAAATAAATACCCAAATGAGTGAGCGAAGACCCAAAAATGGGTCGGTAACTCAGGGTTGAGGGTGACTATAATTTGTATTGAATAAATTAAGATTAATTGCTTTGTAAAAGAAATAATTGACAATGAAATAATATAGTTGCAATGAAAGCAAAATTTAAGGCTGTTTGTTTTGTTTATTAAGTAACTTTGACATATCTATGTTGAATTAAATTAAAGGTACTTCCCCTCTGAGCAAATTGATAAATATATATAGGATCTTATTTTGTTAAAATTAATAATTATGTAATCTATATTTCTTTTGTAATATCTACTTGGCATGTAAGAAACGTGAATCTTTTTTTTTTTCTACTAAACTATTTAAATTAGAATATGTTAATCAATTTTTTATGATTTATAACTCTTTGTTATGACAAATTAAATTATGAATGTATGTAATTAACTTCTGATGTTTTTATGATAAATCTGTTTATTTATTTATAAATTTATATGATAAATAAATTACAATGATGGAAGTGTTGGAATATAGGATTGAATGTTATTTTAATTCCATTGATACAAGAATGTCCAAGATGATTGGATGATGTTTAAGTTGTGTTTGATGATTGTTAAAATGAGAACAAGTTCTAGTCGATAATGTGGAATCTCCTGATATAGGGGAGACTTTGCTGAAATTTCAGTATAGTTTAATGGAACCACAAACATCGATACATATTTCTTGTAGGGGTTGACTTGCTCTTGATGTAACCTCATTCGAAAAACTCTTACAAAATTGCTTACCCATTAAACATCCTTCACATAACTGATTTGGGTGTATAATGGATGGTAGACCCTTCAACATCTTGTTTTGTGCCATCATCTTCAAGCTATCAAAATTTATATGCCAAAATCTCACATGTCAAAGCCAAGTCTCATCCTTCACATATGCATTTAGATATTTAGGTATATCCATCTCTATGTTTAGTAACAACATTCTATTAAACATAACACTTATTATAGACATTTTAAGGTTTAATACCTTACATTAAAAAGATTTTTAAAAAAAGTTCAGGTATTAAACAAGAGGAAAATTGATTGTATAAAACCTGACAGATTTAATAAATATGGACATGTAATTGTTCATGAGCAGAAAAGATGAAAAATAGAAGATAGTACAAGAAGGTAGTGGATCGAAGACTTTGCTCAGTTTCTATGTCTCTAGACGGTCACTCTATTAGGGGTGTTCACGGTCCGGTTTTAACGTAAAAATTCCACCGAACTGGAAAATACTATTCCTTGTTAATATAACCCAAACCGAACCGAGAACCAGTTCAAACCGAACTGGTTTTGTTCGGTTCGGGTCGGTTTTTTAACCTTAGAAACTAGAAAAACCGAAATCAATTAAATAAGAGAAAACTTGGCCGAATCACAATCACTGGACAAACTTGGCTGAATCACATTAAAAAAAAATCCTTGTTGAAAACCTTGAATCCAAGCTATTCGGTTGAGATCTGAAAGATCTCCCTTAATTAAATCACAATCACTAGATCTATCCATATTAACACAACTACATGTTAACAAAGATTTCAATAGCATCCCATAAAATTGAGAACAAGTTCTAGTCGATAATGTGGAATCTCCTAGTATAGAGGAGACTTTGCTGAAATTTCAGTATAGTTTGATGGGACCACAAACATCGATACGTATTTCTTGTAGGGGTTGACTTGCTCTTGATGTAACCTCATTCAGAAAACTCTTACGAAATTGCTTACCCATTAAACATCCTTCACATAATTGATTTGGGTGTATAATGGATGATAAACCCTTCAACATCTTCTTTTGTGCCATTATCTTCAAGCTATCAAAATTTATATGCCCAAATCTCACATGTCAAGGTCAAGTCTCATCCTTCACATATGCATTTAGGTATTTAGGTACATCTGTCTCTATGTTTAGTAAGAACATTCTATTAAACATAAATTATTATAGACATTTTAAGGTTTAATACCTTACATTAAAAAGATTTTAAAAAAAAGTTCAGGTATTAAACATGAGGAAAATTGATTGTATAAAACCTGACAGATTTAATAAATATGGACATGTAATTGTTCATGAGCAGAAATGATGAAAAATAGAAGGTAGTCCAAGAAGGTAGTGGATCAAAGATTTTGCTCAGTTTCTATATCTCTAAACGGTCACTCTATCCCCTATTTATACAAGAGACATTGAAAAGTACCGCTGCTATCAACTACCTTTTAAAATAAAAAATTTGTAGTTACGTGAGGAATAACTTAGCTGGTTAATTTTTGAGTTTATTATTTAATAATTACAAGTTTGAGTTTTTTTAAGGATGATGGAGGTTTACATAGTCGTTATTTTCAGGACTTGTAGGATTAGTCGAGATACACGCAAACTAGTTCGAACACACACGTTAATAATAAAAAAAAATACCTAGATATTAACCAAGAGAAAAAGAGATCAGCAATGTATAAAACCCGATAAAGTCATTGTTGGTGAGATGGGGATATTGAAACCGAGATCATGCATTAATTATTCAGGTTCGTTTAATCTGAAGATGATCTTAAAAGAAGAGAATTTTGAGAGGAAACAAGTACAAACTCAATTTTAGGACAATACAACAAGAATTTGATACGATGTTATTAGTTCAGAACTACACAAACCCAAAATGAAACGGCAATCTAAACAACAACAATCCAGCCCATCATTACGTAGGAATAATGAAACTAAACAAGATAAAATCCTAGAATACCGATTTTACGGAAGTGATAGCCTGTATCAAAGTGAGGACCAGGAGGATAGCTGCTGCAACAGTTGCCGTACCTCTCCAAACATTGGCGAAATATACAAGTTCCAAGGTTGCCTTCAAACGGTTCCAGTGGTTCTCATAGTGGCCATTCATCATTTTACACATATAACCATAACTAGTGGAAGTTTCGCCAATATTATCGTTAAGCTTGTTAAACATATTTGAAAGTGCGGCATTGTCACCTAGCCAGTGGAGAATGATTCCCTTTTCGACTAGCAAATCCACGTCTTCTGCACTGTTGATAAGACTGTCCATAAATTTAATGTAATGGCATATGTAAGCTTCAAACGGTTTGTAGCACTGCTCCAAGGCCATGATATTTCGTACAAAACGTTCGAAGCTGTAATCAACTTCCAAGCGTGGTATTTCCAACACTCCTTTCTCAAATCTTATGTTAAGCAAGCATTTCTCTTCGGCGACCCGAAACCTCACTCCTGCCTTGCGAGCATGACGGCGCTATATTTCAGCTTTATAGTATAGAAAGTAAAACTTCTCTTAATGACTCCATCCAGCATTAAATTCCTTAGTAAATCAGTGAAGTGCCTGCTTCCCTTTACTTTCGGGTCGGAGTTTACCACTTCTGGAAACTCCTCCTTTCCCAAATGAAAGGCAGCGAGATGAAGAAAAGGAATGCTTGGAAACTCTTGGCGAGCGCTAATGACCTCGTCATATATTTCCTGAATAATGAAGAAAGGTAGTTGGTTTTCAAGTAGCTTCAAGTCTTCTTTTATGTCGGACATCATCCAAGGCTCTAAATTCTTAGGACCATCAACATCATTTGACTCCTTTAAAAACTCAATAATGAAGACGGCATCCAGCAGGATCATCTCTATGAAATCCCAGCTCCGAATTTCGTCGAAGTTCTTTGAATAATATTGTCGGATTTTCTTTTCGTTATTCCGAATGATGTTCACAAGATCCATAATTCTCTCGTCACTCAACCTATTCCCTTTAAACTCTCTAAAACATATCAATTTTCTTCCTCTTCATGATCTCTAGTTTGGCATCGCCGTGGTGAAGAGGACCTATTGAAATCAGTTTGTG